>NW_027201361.1:0-11295 GCF_038502225.1 Cherax quadricarinatus
CAGCTTATCCAGATCCCTTTATAGTCCTACCTGATCCTCATCCACTTAAATTCTCCGCATTAGCTTCACATTGTCTGCGAACAGGGACACCTCTGAATCTATCCCTTTCGTCATGTCATTCACATATACCAGAAACAGCACCGGCCCTAGGACTGACCCTTGTGGAACCCTGCTCGTCACAGGCACCAACTCTGACTCCTCGTCACGTACCACCACTCCTTGTTTCCTTCCCGTAAGGTATTCTCTGATCCATTGTAGTACCTGTCCTATTACTCCTGCCTGCTCCTCCAGCTTTTGCACTAATCTCTTGTGCAGAACTGTGTCGAAAGCCTTCTTACAGTTCAAGAGCATGCAGTCTATCCACCCCTCTTTCACATGTCTTACTTCTGTTACCTGGTCGTAAAACTCCAGTAGGTTTGTGACACAGGATTTCCCTTCCCTGAAACCATGCTGGTTATCGTTTATAATCTCATTCCTTTCTAGGTGCTCCACCAGACTTTTCCTGATGTGTGTGTTGTGCTTTCTCATTCTCTTTTATTATTTTGAGTGAGCAAGGCCACAGGACCAAAGTGAATCCATTAAAGGATGTCTTAAAGCATGCACTTGTGTATATTAATCTGAATACGCTGTAGCTGCTGCACGTCTGTGTTACGGTGCTATAGTGAGTGTTGTTGTGGCTGCTGCCTAACACTGTAGTCTACAGTCAACGTTGTCATGGATTACCAGCCTGGCTTCACTTCCTTTCATAATGAAGTCGTTGTCTTGTTTTACCTTCAACACAGTCGGTATTTTGATCGTCGCAGCTGTTGCATGTATCAATGTCACTTTCCACAACTTGTTGGTAATGTCAGGCAAGTGCAACCATTGTGTGCACCCCGACTACGCTGCAACTGGTCCCTACACTACCATATTATCGCGAGCAAGCGATACAAGATGCAAAACACCCAGAAGGGGAGTTGAATGATAGCTCTAGGCCCTTCGTATTGCAATCACATCTTCAGGAGCTTGCAATGTTGCAGAAATGAGTACGAAGTCCAAGCAGAATAGTTCAGGAGAACGTTGTACCTCGATTCGATGTAAAACTAATTTGCTGGGACGACCTCTAATTATATATATATATATATATATATATATATATATATATATATATATATATATATATATATATATATATATATATATATATATATATATATATATATATATACACTATTCTATGTGACAGTTATGTTTTCCTGTCACATAGCATCACACATGATGGTGTTCACACAAGGTGATCAAATGTGTCAGCCTAAGCTGTAGGTTCTCTGAACCAATTATCTGCAAGAAATCACAAACAGTTTGCAACTTACTACATCTGTGTCTCGATCACGGTATATATATCTCCTACAATTACCAACCCAAAGATATATTATAAGGACATCTGTATAAACAGTGTGACGGGAAGTGTAACAAGTTATCTGTGGGCTTCCTGTACACCCTGAAAGTCAGTTTAGTGTTATCCCCATGAAGAAGTACGTCAAGAAACAGAAGGCAGACATTCTCCATGGTGAACCTGACTTATGTTCAGCAGCGCTCAGCAACATCGAGTCTGATGGTGACGATAACAATGGTGTCGTCCACATAACAGTCGAGTTTTAGCCTCTCCAACTCAAGGCTCAAGAAATCGTAATGACTGTAGTTTTCTGACTGATCGCGGGTTCTATCCCCACCCGTGGTATGGTTCCTCTCCTCCTCAAGGTGGTCCATGTACATGTTAGCTAGGGCTGTACTTAAAGGGCAGCCCATTGTCATGCCTGAGGACATCCTATACACAGAGTTGCCAAACGAGAACCAGATAAAACTAATGATCAGCTCGATAATGCCAACGAAATCCTTAGCTGGAAGAGAAAGGTTCAGGTCGTTAGTGATATTTTGCTGGATCAGAGTGATGACTGTGTAGTAGAAACTTTAGTGAACAAAGGTATAATGGCATAACCGATGAGTTTCTTGTTCTTGAAGTCAGTGTTCTTAATAATGTCTAGCTAATCATCCGTGTGCTTCAGGTGAGCAGGGCTAATCGTGCCTAGGAGTTAGGACAGGTATGTCACTAGCACTCCAGCTAGACTGTGTGCCGCGCTTGCTTTGTAAGTTTTAGGTACTACATACATCTACACTGGTCTTGGCATGTTGGGAAGCAAGTAGAGACTTTATTTTTAACTTACTCTGTGTCGTTGAAGACTTGATGGACTAATTACATCGACTCCAGGCTGAGGGACTGATTACCTCAAATCCTCCTGTTTTTCCACCGTTCTTCTTTGTACTGATGAAGCCACTGGATGGTGAAACGTTTCCTCAATAAAGCTTCCCAAATGTTGCACAAGCGTCTCATTCTTCAATTAAGAAGGATAACATCATACACTTCCAGTCATTCCACGATACCAGGAGGAAAAGAGACGTAATCATGAACTTCTTCTTGAGAGTACAATTGATATCTGACTCACAGATCCACGATATGTAGTGTGACTAAATTACACAAGTATACTGCTGTCTTCATTTCCCACCTTACTTCATCTCAGACTGTAGAAAGCGCGACCTCTGCATTATTAACACGTGAGAAAGCTACTGCCACATAAATTGTCTTCCCCATCAGCAACATACCCAGCAATGTCTCTAGAGCACTAGCTAGTAACAACCTCAATATGAGAACATAAGAAGTACATGTATACAGTACAGACAAGATGATGAATTAGACACATGTGCAACATCTGGGTATCTTTATTGTAGACGTTTCGCCATCCAGTGACTTGTCAATACAATTTCAAGGACATAATGGGAACACTGTAGAATTACTGTACACTCTTCGCTAACTCCAAGACTGAGGGACTGATTGCCTCATCTTTTGTATATAGTTCTACTATCTTCCTATTATGTCCTTGAATTTGTACTGATAAAACCACTGGATGGCGAGACGTCTACAAATAAAGATACCCAGATGTTGCACATGTGTCTTACTCTTCATTGTGATGAATGGTTTGAAAAACCGACAAGTTGAAGATTGAGACACTTATGCAGCATATGGGAATCTTTATTCAGGAAACGTTTCGCTACGCAGTGGCTTCATCAGTCCAATACAAAGAAGAAGGCGTAAGGAGAGGAGGAGTATGAGGTAATCAGTCCCTCAACCTGGAGTCGATGTGTTCAGTCCATCAATCTTGTACAAGATTGATGGACTGAACACATCGACTCCAGGTTGAGGGACTGATTACCTCATTCTCCTCCTCTCCTTACACCTTCCTCTTTGTATTGGTCTGATGAAGCCACTGTGTGGCGAAACGTTTCCTGAATAAAGATTCCCATATGCTGCATAAGTGTCTCAATCTTCAACTTGTCGGTTTTTCAAACCATTCATCACAACCTTCCATTAATTATTGTACATATACTCAGCAAACTTCAGTTTCCTGCTACTGGATTAATAAAGTTCTTGGCTGGCAAATTATCTCGTTTAACATACCATATACGTCTTAATATCATATTTGTAGCTTATTCCCTTATGTAGAGCAGTTGAAATTGATACGAACTTCAACTAAATGGGTGGATTCTGAGCACTGTTGTGGTTCGTCAAAATGATCTATGATTTTTATACTGACTACGTGTACGTCTGGTCCATGGAGGTTCTAGCGAGCACCACCACCAACACTTTCTAATTCCATGTTGTAATGTTGGTGTTCTGTACACTTGATATTAGATCTGAATGTTTAATGTGTGAGACACAGATGGTATATACGAGTCTGTAGACAGATTAACATAAGCGCATAAAATAATTTGAAGAATAAATAGAGACGTGCAACTTCTGGGTATCTTTATTTATAGATGTTTCGCCAACTAGTGGCTTTATCAATACAATTCAGGGACACAATGGGAAGACTGTAGAAGTACATACACAACACTTGGTAATCAGTCCCTCAGCCTTGGAGTTGGTACAGAATATCTTTCATTTTTTTTACACAGCCGTTTCCTACTGAGGCAGGTTGATCAGAAAAAGAAGAAACACTTGTATCATCACTCACTCCGTTACTATCTTGCCAGAAGTATGCCGATACTACAGTTCAATAACTGCAACATACCTTTCATGTACAAAATAAAAAGCACTGCAGCAGGAACACTGTGGAAAGTCTACTGGCCTATGTTGTGCAGGTCTCACACCCACCCTCACTTATGTGTTGCTTCAGCCTTAGTTTAAAACCGCTCAAGGTTCTTTCTTCAATGAATATTATATATATATATATATATATATATATATATATATATATATATATATATATATATATATATATATATATATATATATATATATTTCAATCCATTGTTGCGAGTCCTGTCTTGGTTAGATGTCTTCCACCTCTTTACTTATATTCCCTTTATTCCTGTTCCCCACTTATACAATTATATTATACCTAGTTGTACGTCTTTCTAGAGAGTGCTGATTCAGTGCTGTCAGTCTATCCTCGTAGGAAAGGTTTCTGATAGGTAGCAAGTGTACCAGATGGTTTATGACCATCACTCACCACGCCACCAGAAATGAGAATAACTTAAATATTTTTGACTTGTGCTTTCTTTTGGAAGAGTCTCACATTATCAGGTTTTAGTCTGGTGGGGAATAATTAAGGTAACTTTCTCTCTTAGAGAATAATGACGACGCTGCTCTCACCATGATGAATAAGACACATGCACAACACTAAAATATCTTGGTTACAGTAAGGTTTATCTGGAGTGGAGTTTACTTGGAGAGAGTTCCGGAGGTCAACGCCCCCGCGGCCCGGTCTGTGACCAGGCCTCCTGGTGGGTCAGAGCCTGATTAACCAGGCTGTTGCTGCTGGCTGCACGCAAACCAACGTACGAGCCACAGCCCGGCTGGTCAGGAACCGACTTTAGGTGCTTGTCCAGTGCCAGCTTGAAGACTGCCAGGGGTCTGTTGGTAATCCCCCTTATGTATGCTGGGAGGCAGTTGAACAGTCTCGGGCCCCTGACACTTATTGTATGGTCTCTTAACGTGCTAGTGACACCCCTGCTTTTCATTGGGGGGATGTTGCATCGTCTGCCAAGTCTTTTGCTTTCGTAGTGAGAGATTTTCGTGTGCAAGTTCGGTACTAGTCCCTCTAGGATTTTCCAGGTGTATATAATCATGTATCTCTCCCTCCTGCGTTCCAGGGAATACAGTTTTAGGAACCTCAAGCGCTCCCAGTAATTGAGGTGTTTTATCTCCGTTATGCGCGCCGTGAAGATTCTCTGTACATTTTCTAGGTCAGCAATTTCACCTGCCTTGAAAGGTGCTGTTAGTGTGCAGCAATATTCCAGCCTAGATAGAACAAGTGACCTGAAGAGTGTCATCATGGGCTTGGCCTCCCTAGTTTTGAAGGTTCTCATTATCCATCCTGTCATTTTTCTAGCAGATGCGATTGATACAATGTTATGGTCCTTGAAGGTGAGATCCTCCGACATGATCACTCCCAGGTCTTTGACGTTGGTGTTTCGCTCTATTTTGTGGCCAGAATTTGTTTTGTATTCTGATGAAGATTTAATTTCCTCGTGTTTACCATATCTGAGTAATTGAAATTTCTCATCGTTGAACTTCATATTGTTTTCTGCAGCCCACTGAAAGATTTGGTTGATGTCCGCCTGGAGCCTTGCAGTGTCTGCAATGGAAGACAGTCATGCAGATTCGGGTGTCATCTGCAAAGGAAGACACGGTGCTGTGGCTGACATCCTTGTCTATGTCGGATATGAGGATGAGGAACAAGATGGGAGCGAGTACTGTGCCTTGTGGAACAGAGCTTTTCACCGTAGCTGCCTCGGACTTTACTCTGTTGACGACTACTCTCTGTGTTCTGTTAGTGAGGAAATTATAGATCCATCGACCGACTTTTCCTGTTATTCCTTTAGCACGCATTTTGTGCGCTATTACGCCATGGTCACACTTGTCGAAGGCTTTTGCAAAGTCTGTATATATTACATCTGCATTCCTTTTGTCTTCTAGTGCATTTAGGACCTTGTCGTAGTGATCCAATAGTTGAGACAGACAGGAGCGACCTGTTCTAAACCCATGTTGCCCTGGGTTGTGTAACTGATGGGTTTCTAGATGGGTGGTGATCTTGCTTCTTAGGACCCTTTCAAAGATTTTTATGATATGGGATGTTAGTGCTATCGGTCTGTAGTTCTTTGCTGTTGCTTTACTGCCCCCTTTGTGGAGTGGGGCTATGTCTGTTGTTTTTAGTAACTGTGGGACGACCCCCGTGTCCATGCTCCCTCTCCATAGAATGGAAAAGGCTCGTGATAGGGGCTTCTTGCAGTTCTTGATGAACACGGAGTTCCATGAGTCTGGCCCTGGGGCAGAGTGCATGAGCATGTCATTTATCGCCTGTTCGAAGTCATTTGGCGTCAGGATAACATCGGATAGGCTTGTGTTAATCAAATTTTGTGGCTCTCTCATAAAAAAATCATTTTGATCTTCGACTCTCAGTCTGGTTAGCGGCTTGCTAAAAACTGAGTCATATTGGGACTTGAGTAGCTCACTCATTTCCTTGCTGTCATCTGTGTAGGACCCATCTTGTTTAAGTAGGGGCCCAATACTGGACATTGTTCTCGACTTTGATTTGGCATAGGAGAAGAAATACTTCGGGTTTCTCTCGATTTCATTTATGGCTTTTAGTTCTTCCCGCGATTCCTGACTCCTATAAGATTCCTTTAGCTTAAGTTCGATGCTTGCTATTTCTCCTGCACAACACTAAAATATCTTGGTTACAGTAAGGTTTATTATTAGTTGTTAGGTATTTTATACCATTTTAATGTTCAAGGTTTATTATGCACAACACTAAAATATCTTGGTCACATTAAGGTTTATCCTGCACAACACTAAGGTATCTTTGGTACAATAAGGTTTAACCTGCAAAACACTAAGGTATCTTGGGTACAGTAAGGTTTATCCTGCACAACACTAAGGATATCTTGGCTACATTAAGGTTTATCCTGCACAACACTAAGTTATCTTGGGTACATTAAGGTTTATCCTGCACAACACTAAGGATATCTTGGCTACATTAAGGTTTATCCTGCACAACACTAAGTTATCTTGCGTACATTAAGGTTTATCCTGCACAACACTAAGTTATCTTGCGTACATTAAGGTTTATCCTGCACAACACTAAGTTATCTTGGCTACATTAAGGTTTATCCTGCACAACACTAAGTTATCTTGCGTACATTAAGGTTTATCCTGCACAACACTAAGTTATCTTGGCTACATTAAGGTTTATCCTGCACAACACTAAGGTATCTTGGCTACATTAAGGTTTATCCTGCACAACACTAAGTTATCTTGCGTACATTAAGGTTTATCCTGCACAACACTAAGTTATCTTGGGTACATTAAGGTTTATCCTGCACAACACTAAGTTATCTTGGGTACATTAAGGTTTATCCTGTACAACACTAAGTTATCTTGCGTACATTAAGGTTTATCCTGCACAACACTAAGTTATCTTGGGTACATTAAGGTTTATCCTGCACAACACTAAGTTATCTTGCGTACATTAAGGTTTATCCTGCACAACACTAAGTTATCTTGGGTACATTAAGGTTTATCCTGCAAAACACTAAGGTATCTTGGCTACATTAAGGTTTATCCTGCACAACACTAAGTTATCTTGAGTACATTAAGGTTTATCCTGCACAACACTAAGTTATCTTGCGTACATTAAGGTTTATCCTGCACAACACTAAGTTATCTTGCGTACATTAAGGTTTATCCTGCACAACACTAAGGTATCTTGGCTACATTAAGGTTTATCCTGCACAACACTAAGTTATCTTGAGTACATTAAGGTTTATCCTGCACAACACTAAGTTATCTTGCGTACATTAAGGTTTATCCTGCACAACACTAAGTTATCTTGTGTACAGTAAGGTTTATCCTGCACAACACTAAGTTATCTTGCGTACATTAAGGTTTATCCTGCACAACACTAAGTTATCTTGCGTACAGTAAGGTTTATCCTGCACAACACTAAGTTATCTTGCGTACAGTAAGGTTTATCCTGCACAACACTAAGTTATCTTGCGTACAGTAAGGTTTATCCTGCACAACACTAAGTTATCTTGCGTACAGTAAGGTTTATCCTGCACAACACTAAGTTATCTTGCGTACAGTAAGGTTTATCCTGCACAACACTAAGTTATCTTGCGTACATTAAGGTTTATCCTGCACAACACTAAGTTATCTTGCGTACAGTAAGGTTTATCCTGCACAACGAACTTCTTCCCTTCAGTACTGAGATCACTTTAATTGTGGAGGAAATGGAAAGGTAATTTTAGTGTGTTCAGACTGTTAGCCTTGATATAAGGTGATCAATTCCCGTTTTCATGGGTGTTCCGTTCCTTAGGTCTGATGGGTGTTCGGTACCTTAGGAATGATGGGTGTTTAGTACCTTAGGACTGATGGGTGTTCAGTACCTTAGGTTTGATGGGTGTTCAGTACCTTAGGTCTGATGGGTGTTCAGTACCTTAGGTCTGATGGGTGTTTAGTACCTTAGGTCTGATGGGTGTTCAGTACCTTAGGTCTGATGGGTGTTCAGTACCTTAGGTCTGATGGGTGTTCAGTACCTTAGGTTTGATGGGTGTTCAGTACCTTAGGTCTGATGGGTGTTCGGTACCTTAGGTCTGATGGGTGTTCGGTACCTTAGGTCTGATGGGTGTTCAGTACCTTAGGTCTGATGGGTGTTCAGTACCTTAAGTCTGATGGGTGTTCAGTACCTTAGGTCTGATGGGTGTTCAGTACCTTAAGTCTGATGGGTGTTCAGTACCTTAAGTCTGATGGGTGTTCAGTACCTTAGGTCTGATGGGTGTTCAGTACCTTAGGTATGATGGGTGTTCAGTACCTTAGGTCTGATGGGTGTTCAGTACCTTAGGTCTGATGGGTCTTCAGTATCCTTAAGTCTGATGAGTGTTCAGTACCTTAGGTCTGATGGGTGTTCAGTACCTTAAGTCTGATGGGTGTTCAGTACCTTAAGTCTGATGAGTGTTCAGTACCTTAGGTCTGATGGGTGTTCAGTACCTTAGGTCTGATGGGTGTTCAGTACCTTAAGTCTGATGGGTGTTCAGTACCTTAGGTCTGATGGGTGTTCAGTACCTTAAGTCTGATGGGTGTTCAGTACCTTAAGTCTGATGGGTGTTCAGTACCTTAAGTCTGATGGGTGTTCAGTACCTTAAGTCTGATGGGTGTTCAGTACCTTAGGTCTGATGGGTGTTCAGTACCTTAGGTCTGATGGGTGTTCAGTACCTTAAGTCTGATGGGTGTTCAGTACCTTAAGTCTGATGGGTGTTCAGTACCTTAGGTCTGATGGGTGTTCAGTACCTTAGGTCTGATGGGTGTTCAGTACCTTAGGTCTGATGGGTGTTCAGTACCTTAGGTCTGATGGGTGTTCAGTACCTTAGGTCTGATGGGTGTTCAGTACCTTAAGTCTGATGGGTGTTCGGTACCTTAGGTCTGATGGGTGTTCAGTACCTTAGGTCTGATGGGTGTTCAGTACCTTAGGTCTGATGGGTGTTCAGTACCTTAGGTCTGATGGGTGTTCAGTACCTTAGGTCTGATGGGTGTTCAGTGCCTTAAGTCTGATGGGTGTTCGGTACCTTAGGTCTGATGGGTGTTCAGTACCTTAAGTCTGATGGGTGTTCGGTACCTTAGGTCTGATACAATGCGTTCTGACCCTTAGCCTTGATATAAAATATTCAATATCTTAGTGTTGAGAAATGATTAATGTCTTAACCTGATACTACGATGCTCTCACCTTGATGAAGCTACGACATTATACATGCCGAGAAACAATGTTACATCTGCAATACTGAGAAAAACTGCTGGTGCACACACTAGTAAGCTCACCTCTCTTACATGTGTCTTACCTACGCTTCTACACACATGAACACCTTAGTTAAATTATTGTTAAATTATTTATCAGTATTTATTCTACTATGCAAATAGGGTATTGAATGGTGGTATGTATTGCATAATGCATGGGACCGCCTTGGTACCCTTACAGTATACAGTAGTGGTGGTGGGCAACCCACACTGCCTTGTATCCTAACCTAACCTTGTCTAGGCATACTGTCAACTATGAAGGTTTAGCGCTTCCCCATAAATAACAAAAACATGATAATATAATGTTTAGGTATATATATATATATATATATATATATATATATATATATATATATATATATATATATATATATATATATATATAGTTGATAGTATGCCTCAAGTTGCATCCTAAGACCTTCAACTTCAAGATCCTGCTCACGATTCCTTTGTAGTTTGTGTCCTTGTATTTACTTCAGAACATTCTTGTAACATCTCTGAAGGCAATCCATGCACCTTTTTCATCACGCAGAGTTTTCAAAATTCTCATCCTGAAGAAGTATCCATATATCTTTCTCGACAAATATATCTTCTTGGAACCTGCCATCCAACATCCCTGGAAACTTAGTGCAAAATCGTCTCCATCTGATGGTAAAGCTTCGACAGATTATTTCAGGAAGCCAAGTTTTATGTGTACAGGAGGCATAAGGACTTTTTTTTTTTAACCCCGGTGTCTGGTAGCACACTGCTTGACCCTGGCGAAGCTGGACTGCTACCTCACACAGCTCACACACTGAGGTCCGTGGTTCAATACCCGGTACGGGTGAAAATATTAAGACGTGTTTGCTTGAGACACCTGCTGTCCCTGTTCACTTATCAGTAAAATTGGTACCTGGATGTTAGTGGACTGGTGTGGGTCGCATCCTGGGTGTTAGTGGACTGGTGTGGGTCGCATCCTGGGTGTTAGTGGACTGGTGTGGGTCGCATCCTGGGACAAAACTGACCTAATTTGCGGGAAATGTTCAGCATAACAAGCGACTTTCTATATAGTAGTATGTCACTGATGTCAGCTATGGTCTGTATACCTTGTACATGTACTTGTAGTAAATAAAGATTTATTATTATTAGTATTACCTGGCCATTCCTTCACATATCTCGAGTGCTGTACAAGAACAATAAACAGGTCGTAGGGCAAATAAAAGGTTTGCATACAAAATCACTTATTTTTATTTTTTAGTGTTGCATGCACATATATTAGAGAAGCAACAACACACTAGTCATCAGTGTTGCTTCCCTCTACATCACTCAAACACCAAAATGAAACATTTATCTTCCCCGAGTAGCCCAGAATTTGTCCTGCTCTCCAATTTTCACTCCAGAGTATCCACACTAGGTTTTTTTTTTTT
>NW_027201362.1:0-11275 GCF_038502225.1 Cherax quadricarinatus
GTGTCGGCTACATGGCCAGTACTTATTGAGATATAAGAGTGTGAAGTTAGTGCTGAATGATCAGGTGTCGGCTACATGGCCAGTACTTATTGAGATATAAGAGTGTGAAGTTAGTGCTGAATGATCAGGTGTCGGCTACATGGCCAGTACTTATTGAGATATAAGAGTGTGAAGTTAGTGCTGAATGATCAGGTGTCGGCTACATGGCCAGTACTTATTGAGATATAAGAGTGTGAAGTTAGTGCTGAATGATCAGGTGTCGGCTACATGGCCAGTACTTATTGAGATATAAGAGTGTGAAGTTAGTGCTGAATGATCAGGTGTCGGCTACATGGCCAGTACTTATTGAGATATAAGAGTGTGAAGTTAGTGCTGAATGATCAGGTGTCGGCTACATGGCCAGTACTTATTGAGATATAAGAGTGTGAAGTTAGTGCTGAATGATCAGGTGTCGGCTACATGGCCAGTACTTATTGAGATATAAGAGTGTGAAGTTAGTGCTGAATGATCAGGTGTCGGCTACATGGCCAGTACTTATTGAGATATAAGAGTGTGAAGTTAGTGCTGAATGATCAGGTGTCGGCTACATGGCCAGTACTTATTGAGATATAAGAGTGTGAAGTTAGTGCTGAATGATCAGGTGTCGGCTACATGGCCAGTACTTATTGAGATATAAGAGTGTGAAGTTAGTGCTGAATGATCAGGTGTCGGCTACATGGCCAGTACTTATTGAGATATAAGAGTGTGAAGTTAGTGCTGAATGATCAGGTGTCGGCTACATGGCCAGTACTTATTGAGATATAAGAGTGTGAAGTTAGTGCTGAATGATCAGGTGTCGGCTACATGGCCAGTACTTATTGAGATATAAGAGTGTGAAGTTAGTGCTGAATGATCAGGTGTCGGCTACATGGCCAGTACTTATTGAGATATAAGAGTGTGAAGTTAGTGCTGAATGATCAGGTGTCGGCTACATGGCCAGTACTTATTGAGATATAAGAGTGTGAAGTTAGTGCTGAATGATCAGGTGTCGGCTACATGGCCAGTACTTATTGAGATATAAGAGTGTGAAGTTAGTGCTGAATGATCAGGTGTCGGCTACATGGCCAGTACTTATTGAGATATAAGAGTGTGAAGTTAGTGCTGAATGATCAGGTGTCGGCTACATGGCCAGTACTTATTGAGATATAAGAGTGTGAAGTTAGTGCTGAATGATCAGGTGTCGGCTACATGGCCAGTACTTATTGAGATATAAGAGTGTGAAGTTAGTGCTGAATGATCAGGTGTCGGCTACATGGCCAGTACTTATTGAGATATAAGAGTGTGAAGTTAGTGCTGAATGATCAGGTGTCGGCTACATGGCCAGTACTTATTGAGATATAAGAGTGTGAAGTTAGTGCTGAATGATCAGGTGTCGGCTACATGGCCAGTACTTATTGAGATATAAGAGTGTGAAGTTAGTGCTGAATGATCAGGTGTCGGCTACATGGCCAGTACTTATTGAGATATAAGAGTGTGAAGTTAGTGCTGAATGATCAGGTGTCGGCTACATGGCCAGTACTTATTGAGATATAAGAGTGTGAAGTTAGTGCTGAATGATCAGGTGTCGGCTACATGGCCAGTACTTATTGAGATATAAGAGTGTGAAGTTAGTGCTGAATGATCAGGTGTCGGCTACATGGCCAGTACTTATTGAGATATAAGAGTGTGAAGTTAGTGCTGAATGATCAGGTGTCGGCTACATGGCCAGTACTTATTGAGATATAAGAGTGTGAAGTTAGTGCTGAATGATCAGGTGTCGGCTACATGGCCAGTACTTATTGAGATATAAGAGTGTGAAGTTAGTGCTGAATGATCAGGTGTCGGCTACATGGCCAGTACTTATTGAGATATAAGAGTGTGAAGTTAGTGCTGAATGATCAGGTGTCGGCTACATGGCCAGTACTTATTGAGATATAAGAGTGTGAAGTTAGTGCTGAATGATCAGGTGTCGGCTACATGGCCAGTACTTATTGAGATATAAGAGTGTGAAGTTAGTGCTGAATGATCAGGTGTCGGCTACATGGCCAGTACTTATTGAGATATAAGAGTGTGAAGTTAGTGCTGAATGATCAGGTGTCGGCTACATGGCCAGTACTTATTGAGATATAAGAGTGTGAAGTTAGTGCTGAATGATCAGGTGTCGGCTACATGGCCAGTACTTATTGAGATATAAGAGTGTGAAGTTAGTGCTGAATGATCAGGTGTCGGCTACATGGCCAGTACTTATTGAGAGATAAGAGTGTGAAGTTAGTGCTGAATGATCAGGTGTCGGCTACATGGCCAGTACTTATTGAGATATAAGAGTGTGAAGTTAGTGCTGAATGATCAGGTGTCGGCTACATGGCCAGTACTTATTGAGATATAAGAGTGTGAAGTTAGAGCTGAATGATCAGGTGTCGGCTACATGGCCAGTACTTATTGAGATATAAGAGTGTGAAGTTAGTGCTGAATGATCATGTGTAGGCTACATGGCCAGTACTTATTGAGATATAAGAGTGTGAAGTTAGTGCTGAATGATCAGGTGTCGGCTACATGGCCAGTACTTATTGAGATATAAGAGTGTGAAGTTAGTGCTGAATGATCAGGTGTCGGCTACATGGCCAGTACTTATTGAGATATAAGAGAGTGAAGTTAGAGCTGAATGATCAGGTGTCGGCTACATGGCCAGTACTTATTGAGATATAAGAGTGTGAAGTTAGTGCTGAATGATCAGGTGTCGGCTACATGGCCAGTACTTATTGAGATATAAGAGTGTGAAGTTAGTGCTGAATGATCAGGTGTCGGCTACATGGCCAGTACTTATTGAGATATAAGAGTGTGAAGTTAGTGCTGAATGATCAGGTGTCGGCTACATGGCCAGTACCTATTGACATATAAGGCAGTGAAGTTAGTGCTGAATGATCAGGTGTCGGCTACATGGCCAGTACTTATTGAGATATAAGAGTGTGAAGTTAGTGCTGAATGATCAGGTGTTGGCTACATGGCCAGTACTTATTGAGATATAAGAGTGTGAAGTTAGTGCTGAATGATCAGGTGTCGGCTACATGGCCAGTACTTATTGAGATATAAGAGTGTGAAGTTAGTGCTGAATGATCAGGTGTCGGCTACATGGCCAGTACTTATTGAGATATAAGAGTGTGAAGTTAGTGCTGAATGATCAGGTGTCGGCTACATGGCCAGTACTTATTGAGATATAAGAGTGTGAAGTTAGTGCTGAATGATCAGGTGTTTGCTACATGGCCAGTACTTATTGAGATATAAGAGTGTGAAGTTAGTGCTGAATGATCAGGTGTCGGCTACATGGCCAGTACTTATTGAGATATAAGAGTGTGAAGTTAGTGCTGAATGATCAGGTGTCGGCTACATGGCCAGTACTTATTGAGATATAAGAGTGTGAAGTTAGTGCTGAATGATCAGGTGTCGGCTACATGGCCAGTACTTATTGAGATATAAGAGTGTGAAGTTAGTGCTGAATGATCAGGTGTCGGCTACATGGCCAGTACTTATTGAGATATAAGAGTGTGAAGTTAGTGCTGAATGATCAGGTGTCGGCTACATGGCCAGTACTTATTGAGATATAAGAGTGTGAAGTTAGTGCTGAATGATCAGGTGTCGGCTACATGGCCAGTACTTATTGAGATATAAGAGTGTGAAGTTAGTGCTGAATGATCAGGTGTCGGCTACATGGCCAGTACTTATTGAGATATAAGAGTGTGAAGTTAGTGCTGAATGATCAGGTGTCGGCTACATGGCCAGTACTTATTGAGATATAAGAGTGTGAAGTTAGTGCTGAATGATCAGGTGTCGGCTACATGGCCAGTACTTATTGAGATATAAGAGTGTGAAGTTAGTGCTGAATGATCAGGTGTCGGCTACATGGCCAGTACTTATTGAGATATAAGAGTGTGAAGTTAGTGCTGAATGATCAGGTGTCGGCTACATGGCCAGTACTTATTGAGATATAAGAGTGTGAAGTTAGTGCTGAATGATCAGGTGTCGGCTACATGGCCAGTACTTATTGAGATATAAGAGTGTGAAGTTAGTGCTGAATGATCAGGTGTCGGCTACATGGCCAGTACTTATTGAGATATAAGAGTGTGAAGTTAGTGCTGAATGATCAGGTGTCGGCTACATGGCCAGTACTTATTGAGATATAAGAGTGTGAAGTTAGTGCTGAATGATCAGGTGTCGGCTACATGGCCAGTACTTATTGAGATATAAGAGTGTGAAGTTAGTGCTGAATGATCAGGTGTCGGCTACATGGCCAGTACTTATTGAGATATAAGAGTGTGAAGTTAGTGCTCAATGATCAGGTGTCGGCTACATGGCCAGTACTTATTGAGATATAAGAGTGTGAAGTTAGTGCTGAATGATCAGGTGTCGGCTACATGGCCAGTACTTATTGAGATATAAGAGTGTGAAGTTAGTGCTGAATGATCAGGTGTCGGCTACATGGCCAGTACTTATTGAGATATAAGAGTGTGAAGTTAGTGCTGAATGATCAGGTGTCGGCTACATGGCCAGTACTTATTGAGATATAAGAGTGTGAAGTTAGTGCAGAATGATCAGGTGTCGGCTACATGGCCAGTACTTATTGAGATATAAGAGTGTGAAGTTAGTGCTGAATGATCAGGTGTCGGCTACATGGCCAGTACTTATTGAGATATAAGAGTGTGAAGTTAGTGCTGAATGATCAGGTGTCGGCTACATGGCCAGTACTTATTGAGATATAAGAGTGTGAAGTTAGTGCTGAATGATCAGGTGTATGCTACATGGCCAGTACTTATTGAGATATAAGAGTGTGAAGTTAGTGCTGAATGATCAGGTGTCGGCTACATGGCCAGTAACTATTGACATATAAGGCAGTGAAGTTAGTGCTGAATGATCAGGTGTCGGCTACATGGCCAGTACTTATTGAGATATAAGAGTGTGAAGTTAGTGCTGAATGATCAAGTGTCAGCTACATGGCCAGTACTTATTGAGATATAAGAGTGTGAAGTTAGTGCTGAATGATCAGGTGTCGGCTACATGGCCAGTACTTATTGAGATATAAGAGTGTGAAGTTAGTGCTGAATGATCAGGTGTCAGCTACATGGCCAGTACTTATTGAAATATAAGAGTGTGAAGTTAGTGCTGAATGATCAGGTGTCGGCTACATGGCCAGTACTTATTGAGATATAAGAGTGTGAAGTTAGTGCTGAATGATCAGGTGTCGGCTACATGGCCAGTACTTATTGAGATATAAGAGTGTGAAGTTAGTGCTGAATGATCAGTTGTCGGCTACATGGCCAGTACTTATTGAGATATAAGAGTGTGAAGTTAGTGCTGAATGATCAGGTGTCGGCTACATGGCCAGTACTTATTGAGATATAAGAGTGTGAAGTTAGTGCTGAATGATCAGGTGTCGGCTACATGGCCAGTACTTATTGAGATATAAGAGTGTGAAGTTAGTGCTGAATGATCAGGTGTCGGCTACATGGCCAGTACTTATTGAGATATAAGAGTGTGAAGTTAGTGCTGAATGATCAGGTGTCGGCTACATGGCCAGTACTTATTGAGATATAAGAGTGTGAAGTTAGTGCTGAATGATCAGGTGTCGGCTACATGGCCAGTACTTATTGAGATATAAGAGTGTGAAGTTAGTGCTGAATGATCAGGTGTCGGCTACATGGCCAGTACTTATTGAGATATAAGAGTGTGAAGTTAGTGCTGAATGATCAGGTGTCGGCTACATGGCCAGTACTTATTGAGATATAAGAGTGTGAAGTTAGTGCTGAATGATCAGGTGTCGGCTACATGGCCAGTACTTATTGAGATATAAGAGTGTGAAGTTAGTGCTGAATGATCAGGTGTCGGCTACATGGCCAGTACTTATTGAGATATAAGAGTGTGAAGTTAGTGCTGAATGATCAGGTGTCGGCTACATGGCCAGTACTTATTGAGATATAAGAGTGTGAAGTTAGTGCTGAATGATCAGGTGTCGGCTACATGGCCAGTACTTATTGAGATATAAGAGTGTGAAGTTAGTGCTGAATGATCAGGTGTCGGCTACATGGCCAGTACTTATTGAGATATAAGAGTGTGAAGTTAGTGCTGAATGATCAGGTGTCGGCTACATGGCCAGTACTTATTGAGATATAAGAGTGTGAAGTTAGTGCTGAATGATCAGGTGTCGGCTACATGGCCAGTACTTATTGAGATATAAGAGTGTGAAGTTAGTGCTGAATGATCAGGTGTCGGCTACATGGCCAGTACTTATTGAGATATAAGAGTGTGAAGTTAGTGCTGAATGATCAGGTGTCGGCTACATGGCCAGTACTTATTGAGATATAAGAGTGTGAAGTTAGTGCTGAATGATCAGGTGTCGGCTACATGGCCAGTACTTATTGAGATATAAGAGTGTGAAGTTAGTGCTGAATGATCAGGTGTCGGCTACATGGCCAGTACTTATTGAGATATAAGAGTGTGAAGTTAGTGCTGAATGATCAGGTGTCGGCTACATGGCCAGTACTTATTGAGATATAAGAGTGTGAAGTTAGTGCTGAATGATCAGGTGTCGGCTACATGGCCAGTACTTATTGAGATATAAGAGTGTGAAGTTAGTGCTGAATGATCAGGTGTCGGCTACATGGCCAGTACTTATTGAGATATAAGAGTGTGAAGTTAGTGCTGAATGATCAGGTGTCGGCTACATGGCCAGTACTTATTGAGATATAAGAGTGTGAAGTTAGTGCTGAATGATCAGGTGTCGGCTACATGGCCAGTACTTATTGAGATATAAGAGTGTGAAGTTAGTGCTGAATGATCAGGTGTCGGCTAC
Organism: Cherax quadricarinatus; assembly: GCF_038502225.1. Lineage (NCBI taxonomy): Eukaryota > Metazoa > Arthropoda > Malacostraca > Decapoda > Parastacidae > Cherax > Cherax quadricarinatus. Next base: position 6,860 of record NW_027201362.1, read on the forward strand.
ATGGCCAGTACTTATTGAGATATAAGAGTGTGAAGTTAGTGCTGAATGATCAGGTGTCGGCTACATGGCCAGTACTTATTGAGATATAAGAGTGTGAAGTTAGTGCTGAATGATCAGGTGTCGGCTACATGGCCAGTACTTATTGAGATATAAGAGTGTGAAGTTAGTGCTGAATGATCAGGTGTCGGCTACATGGCCAGTACTTATTGAGATATAAGAGTGTGAAGTTAGTGCTGAATGATCAGGTGTCGGCTACATGGCCAGTACTTATTGAGATATAAGAGTGTGAAGTTAGTGCTGAATGATCAGGTGTCGGCTACATGGCCAGTACTTATTGAGATATAAGAGTGTGAAGTTAGTGCTGAATGATCAGGTGTCGGCTACATGGCCAGTACTTATTGAGATATAAGAGTGTGAAGTTAGTGCTGAATGATCAGGTGTCGGCTACATGGCCAGTACTTATTGAGATATAAGAGTGTGAAGTTAGTGCTGAATGATCAGGTGTCGGCTACATGGCCAGTACTTATTGAGATATAAGAGTGTGAAGTTAGTGCTGAATGATCAGGTGTCGGCTACATGGCCAGTACTTATTGAGATATAAGAGTGTGAAGTTAGTGCTGAATGATCAGGTGTCGGCTACATGGCCAGTACTTATTGAGATATAAGAGTGTGAAGTTAGTGCTGAATGATCAGGTGTCGGCTACATGGCCAGTACTTATTGAGATATAAGAGTGTGAAGTTAGTGCTGAATGATCAGGTGTCGGCTACATGGCCAGTACTTATTGAGATATAAGAGTGTGAAGTTAGTGCTGAATGATCAGGTGTCGGCTACATGGCCAGTACTTATTGAGATATAAGAGTGTGAAGTTAGTGCTGAATGATCAGGTGTCGGCTACATGGCCAGTACTTATTGAGATATAAGAGTGTGAAGTTAGTGCTGAATGATCAGGTGTCGGCTACATGGCCAGTACTTATTGAGATATAAGAGTGTGAAGTTAGTGCTGAATGATCAGGTGTCGGCTACATGGCCAGTACTTATTGAGATATAAGAGTGTGAAGTTAGTGCTGAATGATCAGGTGTCGGCTACATGGCCAGTACTTATTGAGATATAAGAGTGTGAAGTTAGTGCTGAATGATCAGGTGTCGGCTACATGGCCAGTACTTATTGAGATATAAGAGTGTGAAGTTAGTGCTGAATGATCAGGTGTCGGCTACATGGCCAGTACTTATTGAGATATAAGAGTGTGAAGTTAGTGCTGAATGATCAGGTGTCGGCTACATGGCCAGTACTTATTGAGATATAAGAGTGTGAAGTTAGTGCTGAATGATCAGGTGTCGGCTACATGGCCAGTACTTATTGAGATATAAGAGTGTGAAGTTAGTGCTGAATGATCAGGTGTCGGCTACATGGCCAGTACTTATTGAGATATAAGAGTGTGAAGTTAGTGCTGAATGATCAGGTGTCGGCTACATGGCCAGTACTTATTGAGATATAAGAGTGTGAAGTTAGTGCTGAATGATCAGGTGTCGGCTACATGGCCAGTACTTATTGAGATATAAGAGTGTGAAGTTAGTGCTGAATGATCAGCTGAATGATCAGGTGTCGGCTACATGGCCAGTACTTATTGAGATATAAGAGTGTGAAGTTAGTGCTGAATGATCAGGTGTCGGCTACATGGCCAGTACTTATTGAGATATAAGAGTGTGAAGTTAGTGCTGAATGATCAGGTGTCGGCTACATGGCCAGTACTTATTGAGATATAAGAGTGTGAAGTTAGTGCTGAATGATACTTATTGAGATATAAGAGTGTGAAGTTAGTGCTGAATGATCTGAATGATCAGGTGTCGGCTACATGGCCAGTACTTATTGAGATATAAGAGTGTGAAGTTAGTGCTGAATGATCAGGTGTCGGCTACATGGCCAGTACTTATTGAGATATAAGAGTGTGAAGTTAGTGCTGAATGATCAGGTGTCGGCTACATGGCCAGTACTTATTGAGATATAAGAGTGTGAAGTTAGTGCTGAATGATCAGGTGTCGGCTACATGGCCAGTACTTATTGAGATATAAGAGTGTGAAGTTAGTGCTGAATGATCAGGTGTCGGCTACATGGCCAGTACTTATTGAGATATAAGAGTGTGAAGTTAGTGCTGAATGATCAGGTGTCGGCTACATGGCCAGTACTTATTGAGATATAAGAGTGTGAAGTTAGTGCTGAATGATCAGGTGTCGGCTACATGGCCAGTACTTATTGAGATATAAGAGTGTGAAGTTAGTGCTGAATGATCAGGTGTCGGCTACATGGCCAGTACTTATTGAGATATAAGAGTGTGAAGTTAGTGCTGAATGATCAGGTGTCGGCTACATGGCCAGTACTTATTGAGATATAAGAGTGTGAAGTTAGTGCTGAATGATCAGGTGTCGGCTACATGGCCAGTACTTATTGAGATATAAGAGTGTGAAGTTAGTGCTGAATGATCAGGTGTCGGCTACATGGCCAGTACTTATTGAGATATAAGAGTGTGAAGTTAGTGCTGAATGATCAGGTGTCGGCTACATGGCCAGTACTTATTGAGATATAAGAGTGTGAAGTTAGTGCTGAATGATCAGGTGTCGGCTACATGGCCAGTACTTATTGAGATATAAGAGTGTGAAGTTAGTGCTGAATGATCAGGTGTCGGCTACATGGCCAGTACTTATTGAGATATAAGAGTGTGAAGTTAGTGCTGAATGATCAGGTGTCGGCTACATGGCCAGTACTTATTGAGATATAAGAGTGTGAAGTTAGTGCTGAATGATCAGGTGTCGGCTACATGGCCAGTACTTATTGAGATATAAGAGTGTGAAGTTAGTGCTGAATGATCAGGTGTCGGCTACATGGCCAGTACTTATTGAGATATAAGAGTGTGAAGTTAGTGCTGAATGATCAGGTGTCGGCTACATGGCCAGTACTTATTGAGATATAAGAGTGTGAAGTTAGTGCTGAATGATCAGGTGTCGGCTACATGGCCAGTACTTATTGAGATATAAGAGTGTGAAGTTAGTGCTGAATGATCAGGTGTCGGCTACATGGCCAGTACTTATTGAGATATAAGAGTGTGAAGTTAGTGCTGAATGATCAGGTGTCGGCTACATGGCCAGTACTTATTGAGATATAAGAGTGTGAAGTTAGTGCTGAATGATCAGGTGTCGGCTACATGGCCAGTACTTATTGAGATATAAGAGTGTGAAGTTAGTGCTGAATGATCAGGTGTCGGCTACATGGCCAGTACTTATTGAGATATAAGAGTGTGAAGTTAGTGCTGAATGATCAGGTGTCGGCTACATGGCCAGTACTTATTGAGATATAAGAGTGTGAAGTTAGTGCTGAATGATCAGGTGTCGGCTACATGGCCAGTACTTATTGAGATATAAGAGTGTGAAGTTAGTGCTGAATGATCAGGTGTCGGCTACATGGCCAGTACTTATTGAGATATAAGAGTGTGAAGTTAGTGCTGAATGATCAGGTGTCGGCTACATGGCCAGTACTTATTGAGATATAAGAGTGTGAAGTTAGTGCTGAATGATCAGGTGTCGGCTACATGGCCAGTACTTATTGAGATATAAGAGTGTGAAGTTAGTGCTGAATGATCAGGTGTCGGCTACATGGCCAGTACTTATTGAGATATAAGAGTGTGAAGTTAGTGCTGAATGATCAGGTGTCGGCTACATGGCCAGTACTTATTGAGATATAAGAGTGTGAAGTTAGTGCTGAATGATCAGGTGTCGGCTACATGGCCAGTACTTATTGAGATATAAGAGTGTGAAGTTAGTGCTGAATGATCAGGTGTCGGCTACATGGCCAGTACTTATTGAGATATAAGAGTGTGAAGTTAGTGCTGAATGATCAGGTGTCGGCTACATGGCCAGTACTTATTGAGATATAAGAGTGTGAAGTTAGTGCTGAATGATCAGGTGTCGGCTACATGGCCAGTACTTATTGAGATATAAGAGTGTGAAGTTAGTGCTGAATGATCAGGTGTCGGCTACATGGCCAGTACTTATTGAGATATAAGAGTGTGAAGTTAGTGCTGAATGATCAGGTGTCGGCTACATGGCCAGTACTTATTGAGATATAAGAGTGTGAAGTTAGTGCTGAATGATCAGGTGTCGGCTACATGGCCAGTACTTATTGAGATATAAGAGTGTGAAGTTAGTGCTGAATGATCAGGTGTCGGCTACATGGCCAGTACTTATTGAGATATAAGAGTGTGAAGTTAGTGCTGAATGATCAGGTGTCGGCTACATGGCCAGTACTTATTGAGATATAAGAGTGTGAAGTTAGTGCTGAATGATCAGGTGTCGGCTACATGGCCAGTACTTATTGAGATATAAGAGTGTGAAGTTAGTGCTGAATGATCAGGTGTCGGCTACAT
>NW_027201363.1:0-11271 GCF_038502225.1 Cherax quadricarinatus
TGTGGAGCATGCGATAAGGTTGAAAGGAGGAGTTGCCATCCTGGTAAGAAAAACTAGCCCGTTTGTAGTGAGGCATTGTGAGGGGGGGGAGGGGAGGGTGATTCGTGTAGATGGGTGGTGGGGTAGGGTACAGATGAGTTTGGTGTGTGTGTATGGTCCAGCAGAGGGAGATGTGCGTATTAAGAATAAATTTGTGAAGGATGTCTTAGTATATTATTTGCGTGCTTTGCCGGGTGTAGCTGTAATTGGTGGTGATTGGAATTGTGTGATAAGGCGTAAGGATGTGGAACCTAGAGGGGCAGGGTATTGTTTGGGGATTTTGGGGGAATTATTAAATGGAGTGGGGTTAATGGACGTTGGACGGGGTGGGGTTGTAGAACATACTTTTGTTAGACGTGGATATGCGGCAAGACTGGATCGATTGTATGTGCCCCGAACAGTAATAGTGAGCAGAGTGCGTGTGGTGGACGCGGTTTTTTCGGATCACAGAGGAGTAATGGTGGACCTAGAATGGGAGGGATTGCCTAGAAGGGGTCAAGGTTATTGGAAGTTAAATGTGAAGCTTTTGCAGGGTGAGGAATGTCGTCAGTCTTTTGCGCAATTGTGGGAACGGTTGGTGGATGAGGCGCCGGGGGATGATGAACTGGTAAATTGGTGGGATTCGGTGGCTAAAAATCGTATCAGAGAATATTATATTTGTCGTGGGAGGGAAGATAATCGGTTAAAGTATGGGTTTCAAAGATATCTTGAAGGGCAGCTGCGGGACTGTTATGCAAGAGGAGGAGCAAGCTATCCAGTGCAGGACATTGAGGGTTTAAAGGAGAGTATTAGGGTATTGCAAAACGAGCGTTTTGATGGTGTGCGAATTATGGGAGGATTGGATGAAGTGCTATGGGGTGACCGGCCGTCGGCTTGCGTGTTAAGAGGCCAGAGAAAGAGGAGAGTGACGATGGAGATGATGGGGTTAAACGTACATGTAGGGATGGAAGGGTATAGAGCGGGTCAAGCATTGGTAACGACAGAGGGTATGAGTGGATATGTAGACGCTTGGTTTAAGTTATATACGCAAAGTGTGGGCTTCCGTGAGGTGGCATTGAGGGAAATGGGAGAGTATGTGCAGTGTGAGCTTGATGGTCAAGATCGGGTGACATTAGGTGGGCCGATTACGGAGTGTGAGATTTGGCAGGCGTTGTCAGGAGTGAGTTTGGGAAAAGCGCCGGGTATAGACGGACTGCCAAATGATTTCTACGTAAAGAATTGGAGGGTTCTGAGGTTTTTTTTAGTAAGGCTGTTTAACATACTTAAGGCGGCTGAGGTAATGGGAGAGCAGCAACGGACGGCCGTTGTGGTGTTGGTGCCGAAAGGGGAGCAGTCAACGGTAATGGATTATCGGCCACTTTCGCTTATGTGTGGAGATTATAAGTTGTTTGCGAGAATATTAGGGAACAGAATCAAGAGGGTAATAGGCAAGGTAATTGATAAGGGGCAATATGGGGTGCCAGGAAGGTCGATGTATGAAGGGCATGGCATGATTCGAGAATTTATAGAGAAACAGGGGGAGTTGGGTGATGGAGGTGTATTGGCGTTAGATTGGAAGGCTGCTTATGATAGTGTAGAAAGGGAAGCGTTATGGAGGTTTATGCGTTGGCAAGGTTTTGGGGAAGAAATAATATCTTGGGCAAAATTATTGTATCAGGGGGCATCGATGAGGGTGCAGGTTAATGGGAGGCTGGGAGTTAAAATACAGATGTGACGGGGACTGCGCCAAGGCTGCCCACTATCACAAATATTGTTTGCGTGTATACAGGATCCATTTTATAGGGCCATTCGGAGGTGTGTTGCGGGAGGTGGGGAGGGTACTGACCGGGGGGAGGGGGGGGGCTGGTATCGTAGGTTATGTGGATGACACGACTGTTTTGGTGAGAGGTAATGGGGATTTGCTTAGGGTGGGTAAGGTGGTGGATGTGTTTGGGGAGGCTTCAGGTATGAAAATTAATGTTGAGAAGACTAAATTTCTAGACTTAAGGGATAGTACAAATGGGGATGAGGTGGTAGGGGGTGGGTGGAAGGTGGTGGATCAACTAATGATATGTGGGATAATTTATGTGAGGAATACACGGGTGGCTCAAGAGGTGAATTCGGTGAGAATAGTGAATGGAGTATTGAAAAGACTTGGTGGTTTGAGGGCGGCGCAACTAACGCTGCATCAAAGAGTAATAGTGACGAACGTGCTATTGTACAGCAAGATATGGCATGTCGTTGTCATGTACCCGCTGATGAGACGTGAGGTGAAGCGTTTACAACATGGGTTTTTTAGGTTTATATGGGGATCGGGCTGCGAATGGTTAAGTAGAGCGGTGTTAACACTTCCGGTCAGTCGAGGAGGGCTGGGACTTTTACCTCTGGAAAAAAGGATGATGAGCGTGTACCTAAAACGAAGTTATATAAGGGAGGGGTGCGGGAGGGGAGGTGGACTTGTGCGAGTACGTAAGGATATGCAACGGTGGTGGGGGGGGTAGGGATTTAATAGTTGGTGAGGCCATGTTGAGGTTATTAATGACAGTGAGGGATCCGTCGTGTGTTAAATTGCGGGTCCTCGAAGGAGTGGAAGGTAGGTCAGTGGTGGCTGCTGTTGAAGGGGCATACCCTATGTATGCGTGGAACGAAATATGGACGCGTCTAAAACAATTACGTGTAAAACCGGGTGTTCGGGAGGTAATGTTTAGATTTTTACATGGGATTTTGCCGTCTGGGGTTGTCCTATTCAATAGGAGGATAAGGGAGGGAGGGGAATGTAGAGCTTGTGGAAGCATGGAGACAATTTTGCATGCGGTATATTTTTGTGACTGTATAGAAGTGGTGCGGGTCTGGTTAGGAAAGGTGTTCAGGTTAGTGGGTGGGGGAGGATTGCAGGTGTTGCGGGCTTTAAGTTTGGATATAGGTGGGGTGAGTAAGATGGTGGAGAATGCAGTGGCGTATTTGGTCACGGATTTTATATATACGTCATGGGCCATGAGGGAGGTGGGCGTGGATGAGAGGATAAAGGTGTTAGCTGCGACATTTTACAGAACTAAGTGTCGTAATAGGGAAATTTATGGAGGGAGTTGGGAGAATGCTTTTACTGAGGGCTATCGGAGTTTTAGGTTGGGGGATTTATGGGATTTACGTGCAATGTAAGGGGTCGCGGCGGGCTGGCTTCCCGATGAGGACAGTGTGAAAGGGTTTAGTGTGGAAGAGAATGAATTAGTACTGAGACATAAGTGCCTTTGACTGTATGATGAGCGGGTTGTGTGTTGTGAACGATACACGTTCTTCAATTTAATTATTAATTATGCTAATGACAAAGGACGACAGACGTCGTAATGTGATGGAATATTATATATCTGCAAAGAAATTATTGGTATGTGTGTAATGAAATGACAATGTGGGTGCACTGTGTGAATGCGAAATATATATATACACATGAAGTATTGCGTGTGGTAGGAAGGCTTCAGTATTTATCGAGGTGTGAAGGTCGTGCACTGTTATGTTTTGTGATAACAGACTTACATCTTAGTAGTGGTTTTAATGATATGGGCGAAATATTTTTAGAAAGCTTGACTTATCCTGTTTTCTTAATACATATTGTTTTTTCATGGGAGCTCTATAGAGCCCGTAGGTTTAGGTTACCATGAATTGATATATATTATAGGGTAATTGATGGATGACATAGAATTAGGTATTTGTGTTTTCACTGGTTGTGTTGTAAAGTGTTTGTAACATATGTATATATTTATACCTTCCTCGAGAAGGTGATATGTTTGGGTGTTTAGTAGATATACGTTGTACATGAATCATGTAGAATTGAATTTTATATTATATCAATACATTGAGTGATACTGAACGTATCATGTTGTTCAATATGGAATAATGAAAGTATTTCATACAATATACAGTTACATATAAAGATTGTTACGTGTCAGGTGGATTGACATGCAAGAAGGTGGGGGGGTAGTGTTTCAATGTAAGGTGTACATTCCGTGGCAGGATGTACAATGTAAGGTGTACATTCTGTGGCAGGATGTACAATGTAAGGTGTACATTCCGTGGCAGGATGTACAATGTAAGGTGTACATTCTGTGGCAGGATGTACAATGTAAGGTGTACATTCCGTGGCAGGATGTACAATGTAAGGTGTACATTCCGTGGCAGGATGTACAATGTAAGGTGTACATTCTGTGGCAGGATGTACAATGTAAGGTATACATTCCGTGGCAGGATGTACAATGTAAGGTGTACATTCCGTGGCAGGATGTACAATGTAAGGTGTACATTCTGTGGCAGGATGTACAATGTAAGGTGTACATTCCGTGGCAGGATGTACAATGTAAGGTGTACATTCCGTGGCAGGATGTACAATGTAAGGTGTACATTCTGTGGCAGGATGTACAATGTAAGGTGTACATTCCGTGGCAGGATGTACAATGTAAGGTGTACATTCCGTGGCAGGATGTACAATGTAAGGTGTACATTCTGTGGCAGGATGTACAATGTAAGGTGTACATTCCGTGGCAGGATGTACAATGTAAGGTGTACATTCCGTGGCAGGATGTACAATGTAAGGTGTACATTCTGTGGCAGGATGTACAATGTAAGGTGTACATTCCGTGGCAGGATGTACAATGTAAGGTGTACATTCCGTGGCAGGATGTACAATGTAAGGTGTACATTCCGTGGCAGGATGTACAATGTAAGGTGTACATTCTGTGGCAGGATGTACAATGTAAGGTGTACATTCCGTGGCAGGATGTACAATGTAAGGTGTACATTCTGTGGCAGGATGTACAATGTAAGGTGTACATTCCGTGGCAGGATGTACAATGTAAGGTGTACATTCCGTGGCAGGATGTACAATGTAAGGTGTACATTCCGTGGCAGGATGTACAATCAGGAATGAGATGTACTTGCCAAGGAGTCTTTAGGTTAGATTTAGTGTTCCAGACATAATGTCATTACTTCAAGGATTGGAGTGGTCATTGTTTACTGTACAGATTTGTCTTTCAGATGTAATATGTTAATTGGAAAGTACATGTACTATGCAGAATTTTTCATCACTGTTTTCACTATGTAATTTGTCGTTTATTTTTATGTACTATGTATGTCTTTTCAATAAAATATAAAAAAAAATGGTGTCTGAAGTTGTTACAGGGCTGAGTAAGCCTTCACAAGTAGCCGGCAGACAAACTATCAATTTCAGGGAGGGGGAGAAAAGGCGGGAAAAACGGGAGCGTGACTTACCCTACTAGTAGCCGGCAGACAAACTATCAATTTCAGGGAGGGGGAGAAAAGGCGGGAAAAACGGGAGCGTGACTTACCCTACCTTAACTAGTAGCCGGCAGTGAAACTACTGATACTATATATGCATTCGCTGCCTGACCACGGTCGAGTGAGGTTGTGCGCTGCACCCCTCTGCTGTTCAGGCGAGCTACCTTGTATCAACATGGCGCTGAGTGTGAGGAGGCGCGTAAATACCATTGGTATTGAGCTGCTTCGTGGGGCGATTTCACCCTCTTCAGTGCAAGTCTTACTCCCGACAATCATTAGGGAGACCTATGGAATCCAGGACGATGAGGTGTATGGTGTAGCCCTGAATGGGGCTTATAGAATCTTCGTCAAACTGAATTCCACGTCCGTGTATGAGTCTTTGGTGACGAGGTTCCAAGACGTGAGTCTTGACGCTACTCCAGCTGTGAAGGTGCGTTTGATCGACGTATCTCGCCACTTTACGTGGGTTAAGATACGTAATGTCCCATTTGAGGCAGATGAGGCTGACATAAGGAGTGTTTTTGAGACATATGGAACCGTACATCTGGCACAAAAGGGCAAGTGGACGGCAGGTGCTTACATGGGACGTCCGGAGGGTACCTTTTCCCTGAAGATGACTCTGAGACATCCCATACCGTCTTACGTCGTGTTGGAGGACTTCAGGACGCAAGTTATGGTATCGTATGCCGGACAGAGACGTACGTGCAGAATATGTGGGGCATACGACCATATGGCGGCAGAGTGCGTGAAGCTGAGGAGGGCGCCAGCGCAAACTGGTGAAGCACCAGTTACCAGCGTGATAGCTGTTGAGAGCCCGGTGCGCAAGCAAGGGCCTGGGCGCTTGTGGAGTGAAGAGGTGGAGGATTCCAAAGAGGAGAATGGCATGTGTGAGGTAAGCTGTGATGTAAAAGGATCTGTTACTACACAAAGGACAAGTACAAAAGTGCAAGTGCAGGAGGAGGTGCAGGCTATAGAGGAAGAGCTTCAGGAGGTGTTAAGGACATTGACACCGCCTGCAGAGGATGTTGTTCCTGAGCTGGTGAGAGACACGGCGGTGCCTGTAGAGGAATGTAAGGATAAAAAACATAGCAGGGTTGACGGGCCAACTAGTAAGAGAGAGTTGTCGCCGTGTGCTGTGGAACGGGGCGTGGTGGAGGTTGAGGTACATCGTGAGGTTCATCGTGAGGGAACCTCAGAAGATAACATGGATGTAGAGGGCATCACGAGGAAGAGAGCGGCGGCGTCAGACTCAGATGATGTCCTGACGCCGGCGCAGAGGTCTGGGAGGAAGGAAGAGCAATGTCGAAGCAGTCATGATAAGAGGCATCGCAAAAAAGGGGGAGGGGTTGATGGTGTGAAGCCTTGTGCTGGCTCTGGGGCAGGAGGCCCTGGGATGAATGAAGAGAGGAGGAAGGGTTGGAAACTATAAAGAGGCCTTAGGTGTATGACTGTGAACGTAAATGGACTGTGTAATAGTGTGAAGAAGGAATGGTTTCGAATGTTTCTGTATAAATATAGGGTGGATGTAGTGTTCCTGCAAGAACACAATTTCAAGGAGGGAAGAGTGCTCGAGGTGGAGGGGTTTCAGGTCATGACTCTGCCATCTGCACGTCTGAAAGGTGGTGTGGGTATATTGATCAGGGAGGCAAGCCCGTTTGTGTTGCTAAGAAGTGAGGGGGGAGGAGGGGGAAGAGTATTGCGCGTGGATGGGTGGTGGATGGGACAACGGGTATCTTTTGTATGTGTGTATGCACCAGCGGAAAATGATGTGAGGGTAAAAAGGGATTTTGTATGTGAAGAACTAGTTTTCTTCTTACGTGGTTTACCTGCAGTGGCCATCGTTGGTGGCGACTGGAACTGCGTTATTAGGAGGGCTGATGTGGAACCAAAAGGGGCGGGGCACGTGTCGGCGGCCTTGCGAGATCTTTTGAGGGATATTCAGTTGCGGGATGCGGTTGGAGGAGGGGCGTGGGAGGTAGAGCACACTTTTGTAAGACGGGGTTACGCTGCTAGGTTGGATAGGCTGTATATATCTCAAGGGGTTGGGTTGACATTTTTCCGTACAATAGAAGTAGCTTATTCGGATCATCGGGCGGTAGTAGCAGAGGTGGCGTGGGAGTCACTAGCAGGTATATCTAGGGGATATTGGAAATTAAATACAAGTGTGTTAGGTGATGAGGAGGGGAGAGAGGGATTTGCAACGCTGTGGGAGGGGTTACGTGCAGAGATAAAAGGGGTAGAGGATGTGGTGATGTGGTGGGATGGTGTGGCTAAAGAACGGATTAAGCAATATTACGTAAAGGAAGGGAAACGTATCAATTCTTTAAAATATGGGCTTGCTAACTATTTGGAGGATAGATTACGGGGTTGTTATGCGAGGGGGGCGGTGGCGGGCACTTATCCAATGGATGAAATTATGGCAATTAAAGGGAGGCTGCGTGAGGTACAGGATGAGAGGTTCCAAGCGGTGCGGGTACAGGCGGGGGTGGAAGAGGTGTTATGGGGCGATAGACCTTCATCGTGCGTATTGCGTAGGCAGAAACAAAGACAGCAGGCAATGACTATTCCATGGTTGGAGGTTCATGAATCGATAGGAGGGTACAGGGAGGGGCAGGTCATACAAGCTACGGAAGGAATGGGGGCGTTTGCTGACAAGTGGTATGAGAAGTACTGGCAACGAGAAGGGGTAGAGGATGGGGTTTTAGAACAGGTGTGTGGGAGTGTGGTATGTCAGTTGCGTAACAGTGATAGGGAAGCACTGGGTGGCGAAATAACTGAGGGGGAAATATGGAGGGCTTTAAGTGGAATGCGAAAGGGCAAAGCACCGGGAATTGATGGACTCCCGGTAGAGTTTTATCAGCAGCATTGGGAACTATTGAGGCATTTTCTGGTTAGGTTATTAAATTGCATGAAGGAGAGAGGTGAGCTGGGTGAGAAGCAGGCAACGGCTGTCGTTGTATTGGTACCGAAGGGTAAGGGGCAGCATACGCTTCGGGATTACCGGGCGATCTCGTTGTTATGCGCAGATTATAAATTGTTTGCGAAGATTTTGGGAAATCGGGTCAAGTGTGTGGTAGGGCGGGTAGTATCAAAAACTCAGTTTGGTTTGCCAGGGAGGTCTATGGTGGAGGGGCATGGGTTACTTAGGGATTTCGTGGAGGCAAAAGGGGGGGGGGAGGGAGGGAGGTTTGGTGGCGCTCGATTGGCAAGGGGCATACGATAGAGTGGATCGGAAAGCATTGAAAGCCATCCTCAGGGGTCAGGGGTTTGGGGAAGAAATAGTGGGCTGGGTTGAGGCGTTGTATGGAGGTGCAATGGCGAGGGTACAGATTAATGGTCGATTGGGTGGGAAGATTGTAATGGGTAGGGGACTTAGGCAGGGGTGTCCTATGTCACAATTATTGTTTGCATGCGTACAGGACCCCTTTTATAGATTGATGGAGCAGCGTATGTGTCACGTAGAGGGACCAGGGTGTGAGGTTGCGAGGGTTTGGCCAGTTTTAATTGGGTATGTGGATGATACAACTGTTCTGATCAGGGAGGGGATGTCAATGGACACATTAGACGGGGTAGTACAAATGTTCGCAGGGGCAACTGGTATGAGGGTAAATTCAGATAAATCCATGGTCATGGGGTTAGGAGCTTGGGCGGGTAGGGTTGATTGGGGTAGTGCAGTTGTGAGGAAGCAGGTGAATTCGTTAAAAATCTGTGGTCTTATTTATGCAGACGATCTACCTGTGGCACGCATGGAAAACTCGCTTAGGATGGTAGAAAGGATTCAGGGACGCTTGGGTGCATTGCGACCTTATCATTTGACCCTTGTGCAGCGTGCCATTGTTGTTAATATCTTACTGTATAGCAAAGTATGGCACGTGGCAGCCGTGTTCCCATTAACTGGGCCAGCAATAACGATCATACTTAGGAAGGTTTTTAAATTCTTGTGGGGTTCGAGCTGTGATTGGATTAAGAGAGATGTGGTAATGTTACCTGTAAGTAAGGGGGGGCTGGGATTGCTGGACTTAAAGCGGAGGGTCAAATGTGTCTTCATTAAAAGGGAGGTGATGAGGGAAAGTGTGGGTGGGGGGGGGTTGGCCAGGATCCATAACAGATTGCAACGGATGTATACAGGAGTTGAGTTGCATGAGTGTGAAACTGTGTTGAGGGCTCTGGCGTGGGATCGAGAGCCAGCAAAGGTTAAAATAGGTAGGTTGTGTAGATTGTTAGCCGGGAGGGTTGTAGCGCCTGTAGAGGGAATTTTCCCCATGTATGCATGGGGAAGTATATGGAATAGGTTGAGTAGGATGAGGTTGCAACCTCGTGTTCGGGATGTAATGTATCGTTTTCTGCACGGCATTTTACCGTCGGGTGTGGTTCTACGGGATAGACGAGTCGTTGACGGGGGGGAGTGTGGGATATGTGGTGGGGAGGAGTCGGCTTTTCATGTAGTATATTTTTGTGATGGACTGAGGAGTGTCAAGGGGTGGTTAAATAGGGTGATAAATAGGATAGGAGGTAAAGGAATTTCTGTATTGAGAGCATTAAGTCTCGACGTGGGGGGTTGGGAGGAACGTGTAATCAGAGCTGTGGGATACATTATGGCAGATTATATCTATATAGTGTGGGGATTGCGGGGCAAACAGGTTACTGAGGTGAAGAGGAGGGTGTTAGCGTTAACGTTCTATAAAACGGTATGTAGAAATAAGGAAATTTATGGGAGGAGGTGGGTGAAGGATTTTTCAGAGGGATATAGGCAACTTTCGTTACAGGTTTTATTAGACTTGTAATATACGAGGGAGGGGAGGGTATGATTGGAAAGTGTTGCTGGGGTAGGGAAGTCAGGGGTGAAAACAGGGTTGCCTCCCTGGTAATGGATAACAAAAGTTTTGCGAGAGTGTTGGATGAGTGATGCATGAGTGAATAATATGTGGACCACGGGTGCTAGCACCTGTGGAGCTGGCCAGTTTTTGTGTGACAGGACTTTATACTTATTATACATATTGTGTGTGGTAATATTGATTTACGGTAATGACATTGTAATTTGGAGATTTGCTATAATAATTGCATGTTTGCTCCAACTTGTTTTCTAGGTGCCTTGCACTGCATAGTGTTGATGCTGTGATCATGCACGGTGTCCAGAGATATGATGTGATATGTTTGTATTAATGTCTGTGCATTATTGTTCGTCACTGGTGTTCTGCAATTTTCAGTTTTGTTTTGAGAGTAAAGAGGTTAATGCACGTCAGATAGTGTAAATAAAGTTGGGCAACAGTGGTGTTATAGGTTTTTGTGGTTAGGTGCGTGCTAGGCACAGTCTTTATGTGTTACTTGTGTCATGGTTATATTTTATGTTGTATTGTACTGTTGTCAATAGCACTATGTAATGTCCATATAAGCTGTATAGAGCTTGAATGTCATAGTTGAAGCTGTGTGATTGTTTTAACACTGGAATTGCATGTTTAAATGTGTAAAGGCTTACATGTGTTGGATTTTGAGACTAAGTTTATTCTTATGGTTTTGTAGTAATTTTGTATGTCCTTGTGACTTTTCTATATCACCATTGTTGTGTAATACATATTGTTATGTAACTGAACCATTAGGACAATTACATAAATTAATGTTTGGGTCATTGCTGTGTGACTTTAGATTAGGCAACATTCATTGTTTATAGTATGTTAGGTTGTAAATAGTGGGGTGGTTGGATAACCACTAGGGGGGGTGGTAATATGTCTGTATAATATGTTCAGTGCAATGCATTGCATGGTCTGTAGTCGATCATTAAGTACCATTTCGAGGGATGTGTATATAAAAGTGTTGTTCATATCATGTAATTCTGTTGAGTAGCTCCAACAGGTTTGGGGTAAGTGATAGGATGAGGGAGCAGGGAGGGGGGGGTGTACCCACACGGAGTTGTAAGTGTGGTGTGTAACATTAGCTGTAGGGAGGATTGTGTTAATTTATAGACTTAAA
>NW_027201364.1:0-11255 GCF_038502225.1 Cherax quadricarinatus
ACACCCTGGCTCACAGTAACACACCCTGGCTGACAGCTACACACCCTGGCTCACAGCAAGACACCCTGGTTCACAGCAAGACACCCTGGCTCACAGCAACACACCCTAGCTCTCAGCAGCACACCCTGGCTCACAGCAACACACCCTGGCTCACAGTAACACACCCTGGCTCACAGCAACACACCCTGGCTCACAGCAAGACACCCTGGCTCACAGCAACACACCCTGGCTCACAGCAACACACCCTGGCTCACAGCAACACACCCTGGCTCACAGCAACACACCCTGGCTCACAGCAACACACCCTGGCTCACAGCAACACACCCTGGCTCACAGCAACACACCCTGGCTCACAGTAACACACCCTGGCTCACAGCAACACACCATGGGTCACAGTAACACACCCTGGCTCACAGCAACACACCCTGGCTCAGAGCAACACACCCTGGCTCACAGCAACACACCCTGGCTCACAGAAACACACCCGGGCTCACAGCAACACACCCTGGCTCACAGCAACACACCATGGCTCACAGCAACACACCCTGGCTCACAGCAACACACCCTGGCTCACAGCAACACACCCTGGCTCACAGCAACACACCCTGGCTCACAGCAACACACCCTGGCTCACAGCAACACACCCTGGCTCACAGCAACACACCCTGGCTCACAGCAACACACCCTGGCTCACAGCAACACACCTTGGCTCACAGCAACACACCCTGGCTCACAGCAACACACCCTGGCTCACAGCAACACACCCTGGCTCACAGTAACACACCCTGGCTGACAGCTACACACCCTGGCTCACAGCAAGACACCCTGGTTCACAGCAAGACACCCTGGCTCACAGCAAGACACCCTGGCTCACACAACACACCCTGGCTCACAGCTCACAACAACACCCTGGCTCACAGCTCAAGCAACACACCCTAGCTCACAGCAACACACCCTGGCTCACAGCAACACACCCTGGCTCACAGCAACACACCCTGGCTCACAGCAACACACACAGCAACACACTCTGCCTCACAGCAACACACCCTGGCTCAGAGCAAGACGCCCTGGCTCACAGCAGTAACACACCCTGGCTCACAGTAACACACCCTGGCTCACAGCAACACACCCTGGCTCACAGCAACACACGCTATCTCACAGCAAGACACCCTGGCTCACAGCAACACACCCTGGCTAACAGCAACAGCAACACACCCTGGCTCACCATGGCTCACAGCAGCACACCCTGTCTTACAGCAAGACACCCTGGCTCACAGCAACACACCCTGGCTCACAGAAACACACCCTGGCTCACAGCAACACACCCTGGCAACACACCTCACAGCAACACACACTGGCACACAGCAACACACCCTGGCTCACAGCAACACACTCTGGCTCACAGCAACACACCCTGGCTCACAGCTCACAGCAACACACCCTGGCTCACAGCAACAGACCCTGGCTCACAGCAACACACCCTGGCTCACAGCAACACACCCTGGCTCACAGCAACACACCCTGGCTCACAGCTGGCTCAAGCACACCCTGGCTCACAGCAACGCACCCTGGCTCACAGCAAGACGCCATGGCTCCCCGCAACACATCCTGCCTCACAGCAACACACCCTGGCTCACAGGAACACACCCTGGCTCACAGCAACACACCATGGGTCACAGCAACACACCCTTGCTCACAGCAACACACCCTGGCTCACAGCAACACACCCTGGCTCACAGCAACACACCCTGGCTCACAGCAACACACCCTGGCTCACAGCAACACACCCTGGCTAACAGCAACACACCCTGGCTCACACCCTGGCTCACAGCAAACACACCCTGGCTCACAGCAACACACCCTGGCTCACAGCAACACAGCAACACACCATGGCTCACATCAACTCTCCCTGGCTCACAGCAACACACCCTGGCTCACAGCAACACACCCTGGCTCACAGCAACACACCCTTGCTCACAGCAACACACCTTGGCTCACAGCAACACACCTTGGCTCACAGCAACACACCCTGGCTCACAGCAACACACCCTGGCTCACATCAACATACCATGGCTCAAAGCAGACACCCTGGCTCACACACACCCTGGCTCACAGCAACACACCCTGGCTCAGCAGCAACACACACCCCCTGTCTTACAGCAAGACACCCTGGCTCACAGCAACACACCCTGGTTCACAGCAACACACCCTGGCTCACAGCAACACACCCTGGCTCACAGCAACACACCCTGGCTTTCAGGAAAACACCCTGGCTCACAGCAACACACCCTGGCTCACAGCAACACACCCTGGCTCACAGCAACACACCCTGGCTCACAGCAACACACCCTGGCTCACAGCAACACACCCTGGCTCACAGCAACACACCCTGGCTCACAGCAACACACCCTGGCTCACAGCAACACACCCTGGCTCACAGCAACACACCCTGGCTCACAGCAACACACCCTGGCTCACAGAAACAAACCCTGGCTCACAGTAACACACCCTGGCTCACAGCAACACACCCTGGCTCACAGTAACACACCCTGGGTCACAGCAACACACCCTGGCTCACAGCAACACACCCTGGCTCACAGCAACACACCCTGGCAACACACCCTGGCTGACAGTAACACAACCTGGCTCACAGCAACACACCCTGGCTTACAGCAACACCCTGGCTCACAGCAACACACCCTGGCTCACAGTAACACACCCTGGCTCACAGCAACACACCCTGGCTCACAGCAATACACCCTGGCTCGCAGCAACACACCCTGGCTCTCAGTAACACACCCTGGCTCACAGTAACACACCATGGATCACAGCAACACACCCTGGCTTACAGAAACACACCCTGGCTTACGGCAACACACCCTGGCTCACAGAAACACACCCTGGCTCACAGCAACACACCCTGGGTCACAGTAACACACCCTGGCTCACAGGAACACACCCTGGCTCACAGCAAACAACACACCCTAGCTCACAGCAACACACCCGGGCTCACACCAACACACCCTGGCTCACAGCAACACACCCTGGCTCACTCACCCTGGCTCACAGCAACACACCCTGGCTCACAGCAACACACCCTGGCTCACAGGAACACACCCTGGCTCACAGCAACACACCCTGGCTCACAGCAACACACCCTGGCTCACAGCAACACACCCTGGCTCACAGCAACACACCCTGGCTCACAGCAACACACCCTGGCTCACAGCAACACTCCCTGGCTCACAGCAACACACTGGCTCACAGCAACACACCCTGGCTCACAGCAACACACCCTGGCTCACAGCAACACACCCTGGCTCACAGCAACACACCCTGGCTCACAGCAACACACCCTGGCTCACAGCAACACACCCTGGCTCACAGCAACACACCCTTGCTCACAGCAACACACCTTGGCTCACAGCAACACACCCTGGCTCACAGCAACACACCCTGGCTCACAGCAACACACCCTGGCTCACTGTAACACACCCTGGCTCACAGTAACACACCCTGGCTCACAGCAACACACCCTGGCTCACAGCAACACACCAACGATTCACAGCAACACACCCTGGCTCACAGCAACACACCCTGGCTCACAGTAACACACCCTGGCTCACAGCAACACACCCTGGCTCACAGCAACACACCCTGGCTCACAGCAACACACCCTGGCTCACAGCAACACACCCTGGCTCACAGCAACACACCCTGGCTCACAGCAACACACCCTGGCTCACAGCAACACACCCTGGCTCACAGAAACACACCCTGGCTCATAGCAACACACAGCAACACACCCTGGCTCACAGCAACACACCCTGGCTCACAGCAACACACCCTGGCTCAACAAACCCTGGCTCACAGTAACACACCCTGGCTCACAGCAACACGCCCTGGCTCACAGCAACACACCCTGGCTCACAGCAACACACCCTGGCTCGCAGTAACACACCTTGGCTCACAGCAACACACCCTGGCTCACAGCAACACACCCTGGCTCACAGCAACACACACTGGCTCGCAGCAACACACCCTGGCTCTCAGTAACACACCCTGGTTCACAGTAACACACCCAGGATCACAGCAACACACCCTGGCTCACAGCAACACACCCTGGCTCACAGCAATGCACCCTGGCTCACAGCAACACACCCTGGCTCACAGCAACACACCCTGGCTCACAGTAACACACCCTGGCTCACAGCAACACACCCTGGCTCACAGCAACACACCCTGGCTCACAGCAACACACCCTGGATCACCCTGGCTCGCAGCAACACACCCTGGCTCACAGCAACACACCCTGGCTCACAGTAACACACCCTGGCTCACAGCAACACACCCTGGCTCACAGCAACACACCCTGGCTCACAGCAACACACCCTGGCTCACAACAACACACCCTGGCTCGCAGCAACACACCCTGGCTCGCAGCAACACACCCTGGCTCACAGCAACACACCCTGGCTCACGGCAACACACCCTGGCTCACAGCAACACACCCTGGCTCACAGCAACGCACCCTGGCTCACAGCAACACACCCTGGCTCACAGCAACAACCCTCACAGCAACAACACACCCTGGATCACAGCAACACACCCTGGCTCACAGCAACACACCCTGGCTCACAGCAACACACCCTGGCTCACAGTAACACACCCTGGGTCACAGCAACACACCCTGGTTCACAGTAACACACCCTGGCTCACAGCAACACACCCTGGCTCACAGCAACACACTCTGGCTCAGAGCAACACACCCTGGCTCACAGCAACACACCCTGGGTCACAGCAACACACCCTGGCTCACAGCAACACACCCTGAGTCACAGTAACACACCCGGGCTCACAGCAACACACAGCTCACAACACACCCTGGCTCACAACAACACACCCTGGCTAACAGCAACACACCCTGGCTCACAGCAACACACCCTGGCTCACAGCAACACACCCTGGCTCACAGCAACACACCCTAGCTCACAGCAACACACCCTGGCTCACAGCAACACACCCTGGCTCACAGCAACACACCCTGGCTCACAGCAACACACCCTGGCTCACAGCAACACACCCTGGCTCACAGCAACACACCCTGGCTCAGAGCACAGCAACACCCTGGCTCACAGCAACACACCCTGGCTCACAACACACCCTGGCTCACAGCAACACACCCTAGCTCACAGCAACACACCCTGGCTCACAGCAACACACCCTGGCTCACAGCAAGACACCCTGGCTCACAGTAACACACCCTGGCTCACAGCAAGACACCCTGGCTCACAGCAAGACACCCTGGCTCACAGCAAGACACACTGGCTCACAGCAAGACATACTGGCTCACAGCAACACGCCCTGGCTCACAGCAACACACCCTGGCTCACAGCAACACACCCTGGCTCACAGCAACACACCCTGGCTCACAGCAACACACCCTGGCTCACAGCAACACACCCTGGCTCACAGCAACACACCCTGGGTCACAGCAACACACCTTGGCTCACAGCAACACACCCTGGCTCATAGCAGCAAACCCTAGCTCACAGCAACACACCCTGGCTCTCAGCAACACACCCTGGCTCACAGTACCATACCCTGGCTCACAGCAACACACCCTGGCTCACAGCAACACACCCTGGCTCACAGCAATTCACACTGGCTCACACAGCAACACACCCTGGCTCACAGGAACACACCCTTGCTCACAGCAACACACCTTGGCTCACAGCAACACACCCTGGCTCACAGCTCAACACACCCTGGCTCACAGCACACCCTGGCTCACAGCAACACACCCAGCAACACACCAGCTCACAACACACCCTGGCTCACAGTAACACACCCTGGTTCACAGCAACACACCCTGGCTCACAGCAACACACCCTGGCTCACAGCAACACACCCTGGCTCACAGCAACACACCCTGGCTCACAGCAACACACCCTGGCTCACAGCAACACACCCTGGCTCACAGCAACACACCCTGGCTCACAGCAACACACCCTGGCTCGCAGCAACACACCCTGGCTCACAGCAACACACCCTGGCTTTCACACCCTGGCTCACAGCAACACACCCTGGTTCACAGTAACACACCCTTGCTCACAGCAACACACACTGGCACACAGCAACACACCCTGGCTCACAGCAAGACGCCCTGGCTCACAGCAAGACACACTGGTTCAGAGCAAGACACCCTGGCTCACAGCAAGACACAATGGCTCACAGCAACACGCCCTGGCTCACAGCAAGACACCCTGGCTCACAGCAACACACCCTGGCTCACAGCAACACACCCTGGCTCACAGCAACACACCCTGGCTCACAGCAACACACCCTGGCTCACAGCAACACACCCTGGCTCACAGCAACACACCCTGGCTCACAGCAACACACCCTGGCTCACAGCAACACACCCTGGCTCGCAGCAACACACCCTGGCTCACAGCAACACACCCTGGCTCACAGCAACACACCCTAGCTCACAGCAACACACCCTGGCTCACAGCAACACACCCTGGCTCACAGTACCTTACACTGGCTCTCAGCAACACACCCTGGCTCACAGCAACACACCCTGGCTCACAGCAACACACCCTGGCTCACAGCAACATACCCTGGCTCACAGCAAGACACCCTTGCTCACGGCAAGACACCCTGGCTCACAGCAACACACCCTAGCTCAGAGCAACACACCCTGGCTCAGAGCAACACACTTTTGTTCACTGCAACACACCCTGGCTCACAGCAACACACCCTGGCTCACAGCAACACACCCTGGCTCACAGCAACACACCCTGGATCTCAGTAACACACCCTGGCTCACACCCTGGCTCACAGCAACACACCCTGCTCACAGCAACACACCCTGGCTCAACACACCCGGGCTCACAGCAACACACCCTGGCTCACAGCAACACACCCTGGCTCACAGCAACACACCCTGGCTCACAGCAACACACCCTGGCACACAGCAACAAACCCTGGCTCACAGCAACACCTGGCTCCAGCAACTGGCAACACACAGCAACACACCCTGGCTCACAGCAACACACCCTGGCTCACAGCAACACACAGCAACACACCCTGGCTCACAGCAACACACCCTGGCTCACAGCAAGACACCCTGGCTCACAGCAACACACCCTGGCTCACACCATCACACCCTGGCTCGCAGCAACACACCCTGGCTCACAGGAACACCCCCTGGCTCACAGGAACACACCCTGGGTCACGGCAACAAACACTGGCTCACAGCAACACACCCTGGCTCACAGCAACAGCAAGACACCCTGGCTCACAGCAACGCACCCTGGCACAGCAACACACAGCAACACACCCTGGCTCACAGGAACACACCCTGGCTCACAGCAACACACCCTGGCTCACAGCAACACACCCTGGCTCACAGCAACACACCCTGGCTCACAGCAACACACCCGGGCTCACAGCAACACACCCTGGCTCACAGTAACACACCCGGGCTCACAGCAACACACCCTGGCTCACAGCAACACACCCTGGTTCACAGTAACACACCCTGGCTCACAGCAACACACCCTGGCACACAGCAACACACCCTGGCTCACAGGAACACACCCTTGCTCACAGCAACACACCTTGGCTCACAGCAACACACCTTGGCTCACAGCAACACACCCTGGCTCACAGCAACACACCCTGGCTCACAGCAACACACCCTGGCTCACAGTAACACACCCGGGCTCACAGCAACACACCCTGGTTCACAGCAACACACCGTGGCACACAACACACCCTGGCTCACAGCAACACATCCTGGCTCACAGCAACACACCCTGGCTCACAGCAACACACCCTGGCTCACAGCAACACACCCTAGCTCTCAGCAGCACACCCTGGCTCACAGCAACACACCCTGGCTCACAGAAAGACACCCTGGCACACAGCAACACACTCTGGGTCACAGCAACACACCTTGGCTCACAGCAACACACCCTGGCTCATAGCAGCAAACCCTAGCTCACACCAACACACCCTGGCTCACAGCAACACACCCTGGCTCACAGCAACACACCCTGGCTCACAGCAACACACCCTGGCTCACAGCAACACACCCTGGCTCACAGCAACACACCCTGGCTCACAGCAACACACCCTGGCTCACAGCAACACACCCTGGCTCACAGCAACACACCCTGGCTCAGAGCAACACACCCTGGCTCACAGCAACACACCCTGGCTCACAGAAACACACCCTGGCTCACAGCAACACACCCTGGCTCACAAGAACACACCCTGGCTCGCAGCAACACACCCTGCTCTGGCTCACAGCAACACACCCTCACAGGCTCACAGCAACACACCTGGCTCAGAGCAACACACCCTGGCTCTCAGTAACACACCCTGGCTCACAGCAACACACCCTGGCTCACAGCAACACACCCTGGGTCACAGCAACACACCTTGGCTCACAGCAACACACCCTGGCTCATAGCAGCAACCCGTAGCTCACAGCAACACACCCTGGCTCACAGCAACACACCCTGGCTCACAGCAACACACCCTGGCTCACAGCAACACACCCTGGCTCACAGCAACCCACCACAGCAACACACCCTGGCTCACACAGCAACACACACCCTCACAGCAACACACCCTGACTCACAGCAACACACCCTGGCTCACACACACCCTGCTCACAGCAACACACCCTGGCTCACAGCAACACACCCTGGCTCACACACCCTGGCAACACACCCTGGCTCACAGCAAGACACCCTGGCTCACAGCAAGACACCCTGGCTCACAGCAAGACACAGCTCACAGCAACACACCCTGGCTCAACACACCCTGGCTCACAGCAACACACCCTGGCTCACAGCGACACACCCTGGCTCACAGAAACACACCCTGGCTCACAGCAACACACCCTGGCTCACAAGAACACATCCTGGCTCGCAGCAACACACCCTGCTCGCAGGAACAAACCCTGGCTCACAGCAACACACCCTGGCTCACAGCAACACACCCTGGCTCACAGCAACACACCCTGGCTCACAGTAACACACCCTGGCTCACTCACAGCTCACAGCAACACACCCTGGCTTTCAGCAACACACCCTGGCTCACAGTAGCACACCCTGGCTCACAGTAACACACCCTGGCTCACATCAACACACTCTGGCTCGCAGCAACACACCCTGACTCGCAGGAACACACCCTGGCTTACAGCAACACACCCTTGCTGACAGTAACACAACCTGGCTCACAGCAACACACCCTGCAACACACCCTCACAGTAACACACCCTGGCTCACAACAACACACCCTGGCTCACAGCAACACACCCTGGCTCGCAGCAACACACCCTGGCTCACAGCAACACACCCTGGCTCACAGCAACACACCCTGGCTCACAGCAACACACCCTGGCTCACAGCAACACACCCTGGCTCACAGCAACACATCCTGGCTCACAGCAATGCACCCTAGCTCACAACAACACACCCTGGCTCACAGCAACACACCCTGGCTCACAGTAGCACACCCTGGCTCACAGCAAGACACCCTGGTTCACAGCAAGACACCCTGGCTCACAGCAAGACACCCTGGCTCACAGCAACGCACCCTGGCTCACAGCAACACGCCATGGCTCCCCGCAACACACCCTGCCTCACAGCAACACACCCTGGCTCACAGTAACACACCCTGGCTCACAGCAACACACCATGGGTCACAGTAACACACCCTGGCTCACAGCAACACACCCTGGCTCACAGCAACACAGCAACACACCCTGGGTCACAGCAAGACACCCTGGCTCACAGCAACACACCCTGGCTAACAGTACCACACCCTGGCTCACAGCAACACACCCTGGCTCACAGCAACACACCCTGGCTCACAGCAACACACCCTGGCTCACAGCAACACACCCTGGCTCACAGTAACACGCCCTGGCTCAGAGTAACACACCCTGGCTCACAGTAACACACCCTGGATCACAGCAACTCACCATGGCTCACAGCAACACACCCTGGCTCACAGCAACACACACTGGCTAACAGTAACACACTATGGCTCTGAGCAACACACCCTGGCTCACAGCAACACACCATGGCTCACAGCAACACACCCTGGCTCAGAGCAACATACTCTGGCTCACAGCAACACACCCTGGCTCACAGCAACACACCCTGGCTCACAGCAACACACCCTGGCTCACAGCAACACACCCTCGTTCACAGCAACACACCCTGGCTCACAGCAACACACCCTCGTTCACAGCAACGCACCCTGGCTCACAGCAACACACCCTGGCTCACAGCAACAGACCCTGCAACACACCTTGGCTCAGAGCAACACACCCTGGCTCACAGTAACACACCCTGGCTCACAGCAACACACCCTGGCTCACAGCAACACACCCTGGCTCACAGCAACACACCCTGGCTCACAGCAACACACCCTGGCTCACAGCAACACACCCTGGCAACACACCCTGGCTCACAGCAACACACCCTGGCTCACAGCAACACACCCTGGCTCACAGCAACACACCCTGGCTCACAGCAACACACCCTGGCTCACAGCAACACACCCTGGCTCACAGCAACACACCCTGGCTCACAGCAACACACCCTGGCTCACAGCAACACACCCTAGCTCACAGCAACACACCCTGGCTCACAGCAACACACCCTGGCTCACAGTAACACACCCTGGCTCACAGCAACACACCCTGGCTCGCAGCAACACACCCTGACTCGCAGGAACACACCCTGGCTTACAGCAACACACCTTTGCTGACAGTAACACAACCTGGCTCACAGCAACACACCCTGGCTTACAGCAACACCCTGGCTCACAGCAACACACCCTGGCTCACAGTAACACACCCTGGGTCACAGCAACACACCCTGGTTCACAGCAACACACCCTGGCTCACAGCAAAACACCCTGGCTCACAGCAACACACTCTGGCTCACAGCAACACACCCTGGCTCACAGCAACACACCCTAGCTCACAGCAACACACCCTGGCTCACAGCAACACACCCTGGCTCACAGTAACACACCTTGGCTCACAGCAACACACCCTGGCTCACAGCAACACACCCTGGCTCACAGCAACACACCCTGGCTCAC
This sequence comes from Cherax quadricarinatus, assembly GCF_038502225.1. NCBI lineage: Eukaryota > Metazoa > Arthropoda > Malacostraca > Decapoda > Parastacidae > Cherax > Cherax quadricarinatus. The sequence goes on from NW_027201364.1 coordinate 11,140, forward strand.
AGCAACACACCCTGGCTCACAGCAACACACCCTGGCTCACAGCAACACACCCTGGCTCACAGCAACACACCCTGGCTCACAGCAACACACCCTGGCTCACAGCAACACACCCTGGC
>NW_027201365.1:0-11243 GCF_038502225.1 Cherax quadricarinatus
ACATTTTACGAGAATAGTGAGGCTCAAGTTAGAGTATGTAGGAAAGAGGGAAATTTTTTCCCAGTAAAAGTAGGCCTTAGACAAGGATGTGTGATGTCACCGTGGTTGTTTAATATATTTATAGATGGGGTTGTAAGAGAAGTAAATGCGAGGGTCTTGGCAAGAGGCGTGGAGTTAAAAGATAAAGAATCACACACAAAGTGGGAGTTGTCACAGCTGCTCTTTGCTGATGACACTGTGCTCTTGGGAGATTCTGAAGAGAAGTTGCAGAGATTGGTGGATGAATTTGGTAGGGTGTGCAAAAGAAGAAAATTAAAGGTGAATACAGGAAAGAGTAAGGTTATGAGGATAACAAAAAGATTAGGTGATGAAAGATTGAATATCAGATTGGAGGGAGAGAGTATGGAGGAGGTGAACGTATTCAGATATTTGGGAGTGGACGTGTCAGCGGATGGGTCTATGAAAGATGAGGTGAATCATAGAATTGATGAGGGAAAAAGAGTGAGTGGTGCACTTAGGAGTCTGTGGAGACAAAGAACTTTGTCCTTGGAGGCAAAGAGGGGAATGTATGAGAGTATAGTTTTACCAACGCTCTTATATGGGTGTGAAGCGTGGGTGATGAATGTTGCAGCGAGGAGAAGGCTGGAGGCAGTGGAGATGTCATGTCTGAGGGCAATGTGTGGTGTGAATATAATGCAGAGAATTCGTAGTTTGGAAGTTAGGAGGAGGTGCGGGATTACCAAACCTGTTGTCCAGAGGGCTGAGGAAGGGTTGTTGAGGTGGTTCGGACATGTAGAGAGAATGGAGCGAAACAGAATGACTTCAAGAGTGTATCAGTCTGTAGTGGAAGGAAGGCGGGGTAGGGGTCGGCCTAGGAAGGGTTGGAGGGAGGGGGTAAAGGAGGTTTTGTGTGCGAGGGGCTTGGACTTCCAGCAGGCATGCGTGAGCGTGTTTGATAGGAGTGAATGGAGACAAATGGTTTTTAATACTTGACGTGCTGTTGGAGTGTGAGCAAAGTAACATTTATGAAGGGATTCAGGGAAACCGGCAGGCCGGACTTGAGTCCTGGAGATGGGAAGTACAGTGCCTGCACTCTGAAGGAGGGGTGTTAATGTTGCAGTTTAAAAACTGTAGTGTAAAGCACCCTTCTGGCAAGACAGTGATGGAGTGAATGATGGTGAAAGTTTTTCTTTTTCGGGCCACCCTGCCTTGGTGGGAATCGGCCGGTGTGATAATAAAAATAATAAAATAAATACTTACATTTATATATACACACATATATGTTGTTACACACAAATAAATACTGTACATCATACACATACATTCATTACGTACATACATAAAACATGCATACATTAATTCATACATGCAAACATACATAAGAACTTAAAGACACAGAAAAACAGTAAGCTTATACACAGCAACGTATTTTTGTCTCCTGCGTTATTTAAATTATGAGAATAACACTCAGTCATAAGAGAAAAAAAAGAAAACTGTCAATGAGAATTATAACTGTGATAGACTTATAACTTGATCCTTCTACTGACTACCATACCAGAGAGTACAGCGTCTAGACGCAGCTATGGTCTAGAATACTACCATACCAGAGAGTACAGCGTCTTGACGCAGCTATGGTCTAGAATACTACCATACCAGAGAGTACAGCGTCTTGACGCAGCTATGGTCTAGAATACTACCATACCAGAGAGTACAGCGTCTAGGCGCAGCTATGGTCTAGAATACTACCATACCAGAGAGTACAGCGTCTTGACGCAGCTATGGTCTAGAATACTACCATACCAGAGAGTACAGCGTCTTGACGCAGCTATGGTCTAGAATACTACCATACCAGAGAGTACAGCGTCTTGACGCAGCTATGGTCTAGAATACTATCATACCAGAGTACAGCGTCTTGACGCAGCTATGGTCTAGAATACTACCATACCAGAGAGTACAGCGTCTTGACGCAGCTATGGTCTAGAATGCTACCATACCAGAGAGTACAGCGTCTTGACGCAGCTATGGTCTAGAATACTACTATACCAGAGAGTACAGCGTCTTGACGCAGCTATGGTCTAGAATACTACCATACCAGAGAGTACAGCGTCTTGACGCAGCTATGGTCTAGAATACTACCATACCAGAGAGTACAGCGTCTTGACGCAGCTGTGGTCTAGAATACTACCATACCAGAGAGTACAGCGTCTTGACGCAGCTATGGTCTAGAATACTACCATACCAGAGAGTACAGCGTCTTGACGCAGCTATGGTCTAGAATACTACCATACCAGAGTGTACAGTGTCTTGACGCAGCTATGGTCTAGAATACTACTATACCAGAGAGTACAGCGTCTTGACGCAGCTATGGTCTAGAATACTACTATACCAGAGAGTACAGCGTCTTGACGCAGCTATGGTCTAGAATACTACCATAAGTACAGCGTCTTGACGCAGCTATGGTCTAGAATACTACTATACCAGAGAGTACAGTGTCTTGACGCAGCTATGGTCTAGAATACTACTATACCAGAGAGTACAGAGTCTTGACGCCGCTATGGTCTAGAATACTACCATACCAGAGAGTACAGCGTCTTGACGCAGCTATGGTCTAGAATACTACTATACCAGAGAGTACAGTGTCTTGACGCAGCTATGGTCTAGAATACTACTATACCAGAGAGTACAGCGTCTTGACGCAGCTATGGTCTAGAATACTACTATACCAGAGAGTACAGCGTCTTGACGCAGCTATGGTCTAGAATACTACTATACCAGAGAGTACAGCGTCTTGACGCAGCTATGGTCTAGAATACTACCATACCAGAGAGTACAGCGTCTTGACGCAGCTGTGGTCTAGAATACTACTATACCAGAGAGTACAGAGTCTTGACGCCGCTATGGTCTAGAATACTACCATACCAGAGAGTACAGCGTCTTGATGCAGCTATGGTCTAGAATACTACTATACCAGAGAGTACAGCGTCTTGACGCAGCTATGGTCTAGAATACTACCATACCAGAGAGTACAGCGTCTTGACGCCGCTATGGTCTAGAATACAACCATACCAGAGAGTACAGTGTCTTGACGCAGCTATGGTCTAGAATACTACCATACCAGAGAGTACAGCGTCTTGACGCTGCTATGGTCTAGAATACTACTGTACCAGAGAGTACAGCGTCTTGACGCAGCTATGGTCTAGAATACTACCATACCAGAGAGTACAGCGTCTAGACGCAGCTATGGTTTAGAATACTACTATACCAGAGAGTACAGCGTCTTGACGCAGCTATGGTTTAGAATACTACTGTACCAGAGAGTACAGCGTCTAGGCGCAGCTATGGTTTAGAATACTACTATACCAGAGAGTACAGCGTCTTGACGCAGCTATGGTCTAGAATACTACCATACCAGAGAGTACAGCGCCTTGACGCAGCTATGGTCTAGAATACTATCATACCAGAGTACAGCGTCTTGACGCCGCTATGGTCTAAAATACTACCATACCAGAGAGTACAGCGCCTTGACGCACCTATGGTCTAGAATACTACCATACCAGAGAGTACAGCGTCTTGACGCAGCTATGGTCTAGAATACTACTATACCATAGAGTACGGCGTCTTGACGCTGTACTCTCTGGTGCAAAGTCCTGGGATCAAAAGGAATTTTGATCCCAGAACTTTGCATTTGTGGTCAGGACACTTCTGAAACACTTTCAAGAAAGACTGGTAAGTTCTAGAGGTTGGCTTGGCAAAATGTGTGAAGTTTTTGTAAGCTTCCTGCATTTTTTTAGATGCAGTTACAGAGAACTTCTTTGCTCTTGTCTTAATGAATTGACCACATATGTAGAAGAATGCATCTGGAGAATAACTGCAGCCTCCTGATGCAGTTTCACTTCTTCTGATGTGTTTTCTCAGGTAGCCAGAGCTGAACTGAATGCTGGTGTGTCAGTCCCTGTTTTTACATTTGACAAGCAAAACCTTAAAACATAATATTTTTACACTAGTCTTTCTTGAAAGTGTTGCAGAAATGTACTGGCCACAAAATGAAAGTTCTGGGATCAGAAATGCTTTTCTAAATTTTGTTTAGTTTTTGAGAACTGGGAAATGATGCTTATTTTCCTGGAACACAACTCCAACTGGCATTTTGGCATACCAGTTGGGGATCAATACAAAACCTGGGCGCCTCTTGTTGCTTGAGAACATTGTAAGAAAACACTGGAAGGTAAGGAAGTCATTAGTTATATGAAGGGTAAAATCTTGAATAGGATCATTTTTCAAATGAAATGTATGTAACAGAAGCTAACTCTTATGTTCTTTTACAGGATGGAATATAGGAGAAAAAAAACGATGAAGTTTGCTTTTCCTAGAAAATGGCGTGGACACACTGATCACTCAATCAACTACTACTTCTGCCTGGTGGATATTTCCTAACGTCGAACTGGGAGAAATGCACCTGCTATTTCTTATCCAGATCTTCCCTCTTCTATTACTCCAGTACCACACAGTGCTGATCTTCCTGCACATACACTTCCAGAAAAAAGTCAGTCGTCAGAAGAAGAAAGCAGCAAATCAGAAAATGAAGAGCACAGTGAATAAGACTATGATCTCACAGATACAGCTGTTAAGAGGAAGCCTTACTTTCCAATCCAAACAGACCTCAATGACCTTATCAAAGATCTTGGTTTGACCAAGTAAAATGTTGAGCTTTTAATTTCAGGGCTAAATGGAGTGGGACTTGGTGGATGAAAGTGTGCAAGTGAAAAGCCGAAGAAAACGTCACCAACATTTCTCAAGCTTCTTTACTAATGAAGACATCTTGTGCTACTGTAATGATGTATCAGGTCTGTTTCATGCAACTGAAATTGCATGCAATCCATGCAATCTCCAGAAGCCTAAAAACTGTTCTTCTGCACAATGGAATCAATTATCCATCCCTTCCCTTGGCTCATGCAGTGAATTTTATGGTGGACTACAACACTGTCAAATATCTACTGGAAGCTTTGAGCTATGATACGTATGGCTGAGAGGTTATTGGAGACTTCAAAATGGTGGCATTTTTGATGGGATTCCAAGGTGATTTTACCAAGTTTCCCTGTTATCGCTATCACTGGGACAGAAATAGAGCAGCACATTACTAGAGGAAGCACTGGCCTCAAAGGACTGAGTTCTCAGTAGGAAGACATAACATCAAACATAAACCATTGGTGGATCCTCAAGAAGTTCTGTTCCCTCCATTACACATCACACTAGGGCTAATGAAACAGTTTGTTACAGCTTTTGACAAAGAGTCTGCAGCCTTCAAGTATCTTTAAGACTTCTTTCCCAAGCTATCAGAGGGAAAGGTGAAAGCTGGGATTTTCACTGAACCACAAGTCAGGAAAACCATGGAGTGCTCAGAATTTCTAAGGAAGCTTCGGAGATTTCTGTTGCTGTAGCACAGGGCTTTTCGGGCAACAACAAGGCTGACAATTATATGGAACCTGTTGAGGCCTTGGTAAAAAGCTATGGTCAGAAGAGGTGTAGGATGTCCCTTAAGTTTCATATCCTTGATGCTCATCTTGAAAATTTCAAGAAGAATATGGGAACATACTCAGAGGAGCAAGGGGAGCACTTCCACCAAGATATAATGAACTTTGAAAACAGATATCAGGGAACTTATAATGAAAACATGATGGGAGACTACATTCTGGGGAAAGTAATTTCTTGCTGCTCTCAAATCCAGAAAAACTGCTCATTTTTATCTTTGTAAATATGTTTCAGAAAGTTTAAAATAAAATTTGTGTAAATTTGACTTTATTTACGAAAAATTTATATATTTCATTATTATATATTTTTGCTTTACATCCAAAACTAGCAAAACATATTGAAATTTAGCCATTTTTTGTCAAAAATTCATCCTGTAAGCCACAAAAGCAAAGTTTAAAAGGAATAATGGGCATTTTCTATTGTTTGCAATAAAAGGAGTTGGAAAATAACACTTACTTGCCAGGAACAAAAATCGTGTTACATAGTGTTATGAATAAAAAAAATAAATATTTACTTGTTAATTATAAGTTCGTTATGGGGAAAAGGGGATATTACTTTATAGAATCAGCTTTGCAAATATTAGTTTAACTATCTTCCACCAACACAGAGTACTGTGCTACCTGTGATGTACCCACCTATATGTTATCAGCTTTATGTGGTTGCAGGGGTGGTGTCACAGCTCCTGACCCAGCATCTTCGCTAGTCACTACTAGATCACTCTCTCCTCGCTCCTAGAGCCTTACCATACCTCTTCTTAAAGCTATGTATGGATCTTGCCTCCACGGTTCCCTCACCAGAAAATTTCACATTCTGACAACTCTTGCGCTAAACAAATACTTCCCAATATCGTTATGGTTCATCCGAGTTTTCAACTTCCACTTGTGGGTCCTTGTTCCTGTGTCCCATCTCTGAAATATTCTAGCCCTCTCTACCTTGTCAGTTCCTCTTAGTATTTTATAAGTCGTTATCTTATCCCCCCCTATACCTACTGTCTTCTAGTGTTGTCAGGTTGAGTTCCCTTAACCTCTCCTCATAGGGCATGCCCCTTAGCTCCGGGACTAGTTTATTTGCAAACCTTTGCACTTTCTCCAATTTCTTGTTGAGTTTGACCAGGTGTGGGTTCCAAACTGCTTCTGCGTACTCCATTTTGAACCTGACGTACACTGTGTACAGCGTCGTGAATGACTCCTTAACTAAATGTCGAAATACTATTCTCAGGTCTGGCAGGCACCCATGTGCTGCTGCGGTTATGTGATTGATATGTTCCTCAAGAGATGTGTTCGGTATAATGCTAAAACCAAAATCCTTTTCCTTAAGTATGGTTTGCAGCCTTTGATCCCTTAGCCTGTACTCCGCCGGTGGTCTTCTTTGTCCTTCCTCAAGTTTCATAAATTTGCACTTGCTGGGGTTAAACTCCATGAGCCATTTGTCGGACCAGGCTTGCAGCCTGCCAGATTTCCTTGTAATCTTACCTTCTCTCGTCCGTTTGTATTCTCCTCATTAGTTTCACATCATCAGCGAACAGGGACACTTCTGAATCTATTCCTTCCATATAAGAACATAAGAACATAAGAACATAAGAATGTAGGAACACTGCAGAAGGCCTACTGGCCCATACGAGGCAGGTCCTTATCAAAACGATCTCTACCTAAAGCCACCCAAGAAATAACTCCCGTACCCAATGACACCAATCAAACCCAGCCCCTCCCACTCATATATTTGTCCAGTCTCTTCTTAAAGCTACACAAGGTCCTAGCCTCTATCACCCCACTGGGAAGACTGTTCCACGCATCTACAACTCTGTTAGAAAACCAGTACTTACCTATGTCCTTTCTAAATCTAAATTTATCCAACTTAAATCCATTATTCCTGGTTCTTACCTGGTTCGACACCCTCAGTACTTTATTAATGTCTCCCTTGTTTATGCCCGTCATCCACTTATACACTTCAATGATATCTCCCCTCATTCTACGCCTCTCCAGAGAGTGGAGATTTAAGGCTTTAAGTCTATCTTCATACGGGAGGTTCCTTACACAGTAAATCATTTTAGTCATTCTTCTCTGTATGTTCTCTAATGAGTCTATGTCCATCCTGTAGTAAGGAGACCAAAACTGAGCAGCATAATCTAAATGAGGCCTCACTAGTGATGTATAGAGCTGTAAAATAACTTTTGGACTTCTGTTACTTATACTTCTTGAGATAAATCCAAGTAATCTGTTGGCCTTGTTGCGCACACTAAGGCACTGCTGTCTTGGCTTTAGATTTCTGCTTACCATGACTCCCAAGTCTTTTTCACATTCTGTATGAACAAGCTCTACTTCACCTAGATTATAGCTTCGAGGGTTATTTTCATTACCAAGGGCAAGTACCTTACACTTATCCACATTAAACTTCATCTGCCATTTTTCAGACCAGGACATTAATTTGTTCAAATCGTCCTGGAGTTCATTGATATCCTCCTCAGAGTGAATTATACGGCCTATCTTTGTATCATCAGCAAACTTACTCATGTCACTAGTAATCCCTTCATCAAGGTCATTAATGTAAATTATAAACAGGAGAGGGCCTAAAACTGATCCTTGTGGAACGCCACTAGTGACTAATCCCCATTCAGATTTCACTCCATTAATTGTAACTCTCTGCTTTCTATTGGTAAGCCATGCCTCAATCCATGCTAGAACTTTACCTCCTATACCATGAGCTGCCACTTTTCTTAAGAGTCTCTTGTGAGGTACTCTGTCGAAGGCTTTACTAAAATCCAAATAAACAATATCATATTCCTTATCACTGTCAACTGCCTCAAATGTTCTATTGAAGAACGTCAGTAAGTTTGTCAGGCAGGAACGACCTCTCGTGAATCCATGCTGAGATTCATTTATCAAGTTATGCTCTTCAAGGTGACTTCTGATAATGTCAACTATAATTGATTCTAATAACTTGCCCACTATAGATGTCAGGCTTATTGGACGGTAATTTGAAGGAGTGGACTTATCCCCTGATTTGAATATAGGAACCACATTAGCCATCTTCCACATCTCTGGCACAACACTGGTAAGGATGGACGCATTGAATACACTCGTTATTGGCTGACTAAGCTCCATCTTGCATTCCTTAAGTACCCTTGAAAACAACTCATCGGGTCCCGGGGACTTATTTTGTTTCAGTTTGTCTATCTGTTTAATAACCATGTCCCTCGTGACAGTAATATTAGTTAACTTAAATTCATCAGGAACTAAATAATTGTTAATTATTTAGTACTGAACCTGGGACTTACCCTTGTGGAACCCCACTCCACATATAGACCCACTCTGGCACCTCATCCCGCACCAACACTCATTGTTTCCTTCCTGTCAGGTATTACATTACGGCCAGACAAATCTCAGAGTAATGCAGACGTCAACACCTGTTGAGACCCCACAGGCCACTGTGCTGTCATGACGTCAACACCTGTTGAGACCCCACAGGCCACTGTGCTGTCATGACGTCAACACCTGTTGAGACCCCACAGGCCACTGTGCTGTCATGACGTCAACACCTGTTGTGACTATACAGGCCACTGTGCTGTCATGACGTCAACACCTGTTGAGACCCCACAGGCCACTGTGCTGTCATGACGTCAACACCTGTTGTGACCACACAGGCCACTGTGCTGTCATGAGTCTGCTCTTGAATGGAGTCCTCAGAGATGTTGCTATGAGGTGCATTTTGAATCAATCATAAAAATCGTAATTTTTTGGAGAGAAAAAAAAAACACTAATTGCCATCATGTCTTTTTTATGAGAACAAAAATAAAAAAAAACTACATTTTAGGAAAAACATTCTTAGAAATATGACAGAAACAAGCTGATTACATAAAAATGTTGGCAGAATTATGCACCATTTTTTGCTAACAAAACATTATTCTCGATAATTTTTCAGTGTTCCTTTCTTCATCACTCCAGAAAGTCTAGCACCTCCTTAAGAGTTTTAAGTGAAGATGTGATTTTTAATTTCTGTGGAAACTGTAAACATATTTGTGCAAAATATCATTATTATTTTACCAAATCCATTAACTAGTAATCAGATTTTTTTTTGTCAGTAACTTTCAGGTGTTTGTCTACAACAAGAACAACTTTGTAAGCAGAAACAAGCAAGTCTTATATGTATGATGCTGTGTTTTGATTTCGCGTTTCATTTTACTTTTTTGTAATTAACTTGAACAATAATATGAAAGTTACAAAACAGATGATATCAATATTTTCATATTAATCTAAAATACATGAATATGCTTCATAATATATTAAATATAAAATATATTCTGTAAATATTATACTTGATATTTGTATTAATTTTATTTCATAATTATTTTTAACATTGCTTTTATTACGCTAATAGGATAAACTTAATTTTCTTTTCTTGTTATATTATTTATATTTCGTATAAATTTTACAAAGGGTTAATTAACATTTCGTAATTATCTGTATTCTATTATATATTTTTGTTGTGCTTCATAATTAAAGTTCACAGTAGTTATTACACTTACAACTTTCTCAGGGAGCTCACTCAACTCTGTTCACATATGAACTCTATTTGCATACAAAATATTTTCTGCATTTTTTCATTGATTCTCTTGCAACTTAACCATTACTTGATATATTAGATGATGTTCATTAAAGGAAGTTTATTTGAGACATTAACAAGGAGACGTGTCAGTCAGTAAGGGGTCAAGAGCTGTAACACTTGTTACCCCTTTGGGTAGGGTTATCCTAGGTAATTTTACCCCGTTGGGTCCAGGAGCTTACCTTTGTTAAACTATGAGACCAAGAGCTGTAGCTTATCACCTTGAGGGATCAACTTTGGGACCTCAGGAGCTGCCTTATGTACATGACAGATAAGAACTTAAATAAAATGTTAACTAGAGTAATAAACTCTAGGGACAACAAACGCCACATTTCAGTTACTCGAGTCTTGAAAAAATATAAAAACAAAATCCTGATGACGCAGTTTTGATCCGAGGAAATAGGACTATTTTCATATTTAAAAACCTTGACACTAGGAAAAAGACCTATACAGTTCTGAGACACTCTGCCAAAATTTAAGTACTTAAATATAACTTTGAGAAAATAAAAATAAATCTTGTTGATGCAGTCTTGATCAGAGGAATTGAAGCTCGTGTGCATAGCGTGATTGGAGGGTCCACGACATAGCGAGATATATCTTGACGATCCACGACATACAGCGACATATCCTGAGGATCCACGACATAGAGAGACATATCCTGAGGGTCCACGACATAGCGAGATATATCTTGACGATCCACGACATACAGCGACATATCCTGAGGATCCACGACATAGAGAGACATATCCTGAGGGTCCACGACATAGCGAGATATATCTTGACGATCCACGACATACAGCGACATATCCTGAGGATCCACGACATAGAGAGACATATCCTGAGGGTCCACGACATAGCGATATATAGCCTGAGGGTCCACGACATAGCGAGATATAACCTGAGGGTCCACGACATAGCGAGATATAACCTGAGGGTCCACGATATAGCGAGATATAGCCTGAGGGTCCACGACATAGCGAGATATAACCTGAGGGCCCACGACATAGCAAGATATACCCTGAGGGTCCACGACATAGCGAGATATAGACTGAGGGTCAACGACATAGCGAGATACAGACTGAGGGTCAACGACATAGCGAGATATAGCCTGAGGGTCC
>NW_027201366.1:0-11230 GCF_038502225.1 Cherax quadricarinatus
TATGAAGGGGATGAACTAGCAAGGCTCATCCTGGTATTCATCATGTGATAAACTAGCAAGGTTGAACCTGGTATTCATCCTGTGATAAACTAGCAAGGTTGAACCTGGTATTCAACCTGTGAATGAACTAGCAAGGTTGAACCTGGTATTCAACCTGTGATGAACTAGCAAGGTTGAACCTGGTATTCAACCTGTGATAAACTAGCAAGGTTGAACCTGGTATTCAACCTGTGATAAACTAGCAAGGTTGAACCTGGTATTCAACCTGTGATAAACTAGCAAGGTTGAACCTGGTATTCAACCTGTGATAAACTAGCAAGGTTGAACCTGGTATTCAACCTGTGATAAACTAGCAAGGTTGAACCTGGTGATTCAACCTGTGATAAACTAGCAAGGTTGAACCTGGTATTCAACCTGTGATAAACTAGCAAGGTTGAACCTGGTATTCAACCTGTGATAAACTAGCAAGGTTGAACCTGGTATTCAACCTGTGATAAACTAGCAAGGTTGAACCTGGTATTCAACCTGTGATAAACTAGCAAGGTTGAACCTGGTATTCAACCTGTGATAAACTAGCAAGGTTGAACCTGGTATTCAACCTGTGATAAACTAGCAAGGTTGAACCTGGTATTCAACCTGTGATAAACTAGCAAGGTTGAACCTGGTATTCAACCTGTGAATGAACTAGCAAGGTTGAACCTGGTATTCAACCTGTGATAAACTAGCAAGGTTGAACATGGTATTCGTCCTGTGATAAACTAGCAAGGTTGAACCTGGTATTCGTCCTGTGATAAACTAGCAAGGTTGAACCTGGTATTCAACCTGTGATGAACTAGCAAGGTTGAACCTGGTATTCAACCTGTGATAAACTAGCAAGGTTGAACCTGGTATTCAACCTGTGAATGAACTAGCAAGGTTGAACCTGGTATTCAACCTGTGATGAACTAGCAAGGTTGAACCTGGTATTCAACCTGTGATAAACTAGCAAGGTTGAACCTGGTATTCAACCTGTGAATGAACTAGCAAGGTTGAACCTGGTATTCAACCTGTGATGAACTAGCAAGGTTGAACCTGGTATTCAACCTGTGATAAACTAGCAAGGTTGAACCTGGTATTCAACCTGTGATAAACTAGCAAGGTTGAACCTGGTATTCAACCTGTGATAAACTAGCAAGGTTGAACCTGGTATTCAACCTGTGATAAACTAGCAAGGTTGAACCTGGTATTCAACCTGTGATAAACTAGCAAGGTTGAACCTGGTATTCAACCTGTTATAAACTAGCAAGGTTGAACCTGGTATTCAACCTGTGAATGAACTAGCAAGGTTGAACCTGGTATTCAACCTGTGAATGAACTAGCAAGGTTGAACCTGGTATTCAACCTGTGATAAACTAGCAAGGTTGAACCTGGTATTCAACCTGTGAATGAACTAGCAAGGTTGAACCTGGTATTCAACCTGTGATGAACTAGCAAGGTTGAACCTGGTATTCAACCTGTGATAAACTAGCAAGGTTGAACCTGGTATTCAACCTGTGAATGAACTAGCAAGGTTGAACCTGGTATTCAACCTGTGAATGAACTAGCAAGGTTGAACCTGGTATTCAACCTGTGATAAACTAGCAAGGTTGAACCTGGTATTCAACCTGTGAATGAACTAGCAAGGTTGAACCTGGTATTCAACCTGTGATGAACTAGCAAGGTTGAACCAGGTATTCAACCTGTGATGAACTAGCAAGGTTGAACCTGGTATTCAACCTGTGATAAACTAGCAAGGTTGAACCTGGTATTCAACCTGTGATAAACTAGCAAGGTTGAACCTGGTATTCAACCTGTGATAAACTAGCAAGGTTGAACCTGGTATTCAACCTGTGATAAACTAGCAAGGTTGAACCTGGTATTCAACCTGTGATAAACTAGCAAGGTTGAACCTGGTATTCAACCTGTGAATGAACTAGCAAGGTTGAACCTGGTATTCAACCTGTGATAAACTAGCAAGGTTGAACCTGGTATTCAACCTGTGAATGAACTAGCAAGGTTGAACCTGGTATTCAACCTGTGATGAACTAGCAAGGTTGAACCTGGTATTCAACCTGTGATAAACTAGCAAGGTTGAACCTGGTATTCAACCTGTGAATGAACTAGCAAGGTTGAACCTGGTATTCAACCTGTGAATGAACTAGCAAGGTTGAACCTGGTATTCAACCTGTGATAAACTAGCAAGGTTGAACCTGGTATTCAACCTGTGAATGAACTAGCAAGGTTGAACCTGGTATTCAACCTGTGATGAACTAGCAAGGTTGAACCCGGTATTCAACCTGTGATAAACTAGCAAGGTTGAACCTGGTATTCAACCTGTGATAAACTAGCAAGGTTGAACCTGGTATTCAACCTGTGATAAACTAGCAAGGTTGAACCTGGTATTCAACCTGTGATGAACTAGCAAGGTTGAACCTGGTATTCAACCTGTGATAAACTAGCAAGGTTGAACCTGGTATTCAACCTGTGATAAACTAGCAAGGTTGAACCTGGTATTCATCCTGTGATAAACTAGCAAGGTTGAACCTGGAATTCAACCTGTGAATGAACTAGCAAGGTTGAACCTGGTATTCAACCTGTGATAAACTAGCAAGGTTGAACCTGGTATTAAACCTGTGATAAACTAGCAAGGTTGAACCTGGTATTCAACCTGTGAATGAACTAGCAAGGTTGAACCTGGTATTAAACCTGTGATAAACTAGCAAGGTTGAACCTGGTATTCAACCTGTGGTAAACTAGCAAGGTTGAATCTGGTATTCAACCTGTGATAAACTAGCAAGGTTGAACCTGGTATTCAACCTGTGATAAACTAGCAAGGTTGAACCTGGTATTCAACCTGTGATAAACTAGCAAGGTTGAACCTGGTATTCAACCTGTGATAAACTAGCAAGGTTGAACCTGGTATTCAACCTGTGATAAACTAGCAAGGTTGAACCTGGTATTCAACCTGTGATAAACTAGCAAGGTTGACAAACCTGGTATTCAACCTGTGATAAACTAGCAAGGTTGAACCTGGTATTCAACCTGTGATAAACTAGCAAGGTTGAACCTGGTATTCAACCTGTGATAAACTAGCAAGGTTGAACCTGGTATTCAACCTGTGATAAACTAGCAAGGTTGAACCTGGTATTCAACCTGTGATAAACTAGCAAGGTTGAACCTGGTATTCAACCTGTGATAAACTAGCAAGGTTGAACCTGGTATTCAACCTGTGAATGAACTAGCAAGGTTGAACCTGGTATTCAACCTGTGATAAACTAGCAAGGTTGAACCTGGTATTCAACCTGTGATAAACTAGCAAGGTTGAACATGGTATTCAACCTGTGATGAACTAGCAAGGTTGAACCTGGTATTCAACCTGTGATAAACTAGCAAGGTTGAACCTGGTATTCAACCTGTGATGAACTAGCAAGGTTGAACCTGGTATTCATCCTGTGATAAACTAGCAAGGTTGAACCTGGTATTCATCCTGTGATAAACTAGCAAGGTTGAACCTGGTATTCAACCTGTGATAAACTAGCAAGGTTGAACCTGGTATTCATCCTGTGATAAACTAGCAAGGTTGAACCTGGTATTCAACCTGTGATAAACTAGCAAGGTTGAACCTGGTATTCAACCTGTGATAAACTAGCAAGGTTGAACCTGGTATTCAACCTGTGATAAACTAGCAAGGTTGAACCTGGTATTCAACCTGTGATGAACCAGCAAGGTTCAACCTGGTATTCAACCTGTGATAAACTAGCAAGGTTCAACCTGGTATTCAACCTGTGATGAACCAGCAAGGTTGAACCTGGTATTCAACTGTAGTAGCCACGTGAGGATTTACTCATGTATTCTGCAACACTGGTGTGTTATACAACACTGCAACACTGGTGTGTTATACAACACTGCAACACTGGTGTGTTATACAACACTGCAACACTGGTGTGTTATACAACACTGCAACACTGGTGTGTTATACAACACTGCAACACTGGTGTGTTATACAACACTGCAACACTGGTGTGTTATACAACACTGCAACACTGGTGTGTTATACAACACTGCAACACTGGTGTGTTATACAACACTGCAACACTGGTGTGTTATACAACACTGCAACACTGGTGTGTTATACAACACTGCAACACTGGTGTGTTATACAACACTGCAACACTGGTGTGTTATACAACACTGCAACACTGGTGTGTTATACAACACTGCAACACTGGTGTGTTATACAACACTGCAACACTGGTGTGTTATACAACACTGCAACACTGGTGTGTTATACAACACTGCAACACTGGTGTGTTATACAACACTGCAACACTGGTGGGTTATACAACACTGGTGTGTTATACAACACTGCAACACTGGTGTGTTATACAACACTGCAACACACTGACCACTGGGGAAGGGACAATACAGACCAACACTAACAGAGTGGTCAGTGAAGACAGTGCAGACTCTGGCTGTTACCACTGTAAATACGAGGTTAGGTTATTGCACTACCCAAGACCACTAGTGGGTCATCAGGGATCACTCACGACCACTAGTGTGTCATTAGGGACCACTCACGACCACTAGTGTGTCATCATGGACCACTCAATACCACTAGTGGGTCATCAGCGATCACTCACGACCACTAGTGTGTCATCATGAACCACTCACGACCACTAGTGTGTCATCAGGGACCACTCACGACCACTAGTGTGTCATCATGAACCACTCAAGACCACTAGTGTGTCATCAGGGACCACTCACGACCACTAGTGTGTCATCATGAACCACTCACGACCACTAGTGTGTCATCAGGGACCACTCACGACCACTAGTGTGTCATCATGAACCACTCAAGACCACTAGTGGGTCATCAGGGATCACTCACGACCAATAGTGTGTCATTACGGACCACTCACGACCACTAGTGTGTCATTACGGACCACTCACGACCACTAGTGTGTCATTACGGACCACTCACGACCACTAGTGTGTCATCAGGAACCACTGACGACCACTAATGTGTCATCATGGACCACTCACGACCACTAGTGGGTCATCAGGGACCACTCAAGACCACTAGTGGGTCATTAGGGACCACTCACGACCACTAGTGGGTCATCAGTGACCACTCACGACCACTAGTGTGTCATTAGGGACCACTCACGACGACTTGTGTGTCATCATGAACCACTCAAGACCACTAGTGGGTCATCAGGGACCACTCACGACCACTAGTGGTTCATCAGGGACCACTCACGATCAATAGTGGGTCATCAGGGACCACTCACGACCACTAGTGGTTCATCAGGTACTACTCACGATCAACAGTGGGTCATCAGGGACCACTCACGACCACTAGTGGTTCATCAGGGACCACTCACGATCAATAGTGGGTCATCAGGGACCACTCACGACCACTAGTGGTTCATCAGGTACCACTCACGATCAATAGTGGGTCATCAGGGACCACTCAAGACCACTAGTGGGTCATCAGGGACCACTCACGACCACTAGTGTGTCATCAGGAATCACTCACGACCACTAGTGTGTCATCAGGGACCACTCACGACCACTAGTGTGTCATCAGGGACCACTCACGACCACTAGTGTGTCATCAGGGACCACTCACGACCACTAGTGTGTCATCAGGGACCACTCACGACCACTAGTGTGTCATCAGGGACCACTCACGACCACTAGTGTGTCATCAGGGACCACTCACGACCACTAGTGTGTCATCAGGAACCACTCACGACCACTAGTGTGTCATCAGAGACCACTCAAAGCAACACTGTGGTTAGTCCTGGCCCCCACACACTAACTCCAAGCTATTGTATTATACAGTGTTTTACAAGGTTAGGTTAAGGTTGATAACTTGACTCACCAATTAAGAGTTCTTACCTACATCACCTCACTGGAAAGACTTTTATTATGAGACATACAGATAAGGAACATGATGAAGTTGGAGCCATCTGTGGGCCACCTGTGGGGTCAGAGGATGAAGTTGGAACCATCTGTGGGGTCAGAGGATGAAGTTGGAACCATCTGTGTGGTCAGAGGATGAAGTTGGAACCATCTGTGGGGTCAGAGGATGAAGTTGGAACCATCTGTGGGGTCAGAGGATGAAGATGGAACCATCTGTGGGGTCAGAGGATGAAGTTGGAACCATCTGTGGGGTCAGAGGATGAAGTTGGAACCATCTGTGGGGTCAGAGGATGAAGATGGAACCATCTGTGGGGTCAGAGGATGAAGATGGAACCATCTGTGGGGTCAGAGGATGAAGATGGAACCATCTGTGGGGTCAGAGGATGAAGTTGGAACCATCTGTGGGGTCAGAGGATGAAGATGGAACCATCTGTGGGGTCAGAGGATGAAGTTGGAACCATCTGTGGGGTCAGAGGATGAAGTTGGAACCATCTGTGGGGTCAGAGGATGAAGATGGAACCATCTGTGGGGTCAGAGGATGAAGTTGGAACCATCTGTGGGGTCAGAGGATGAAGATGGAACCATCTGTGGGGTCAGAGGATGAAGATGGAACCATCTGTGGGGTCAGAGGATGAAGATGGAACCATCTGTGGGGTCAGAGGATGAAGTTGGAACCATCTGTGGGGTCAGAGGATGAAGTTGGAACCATCTGTGGGGTCAGAGGATGAAGATGGAACCATCTGTGGGGTCAGAGGATGAAGTTGGAACCATCTGTGGGGTCAGAGGATGAAGTTGGAACCATCTGTGGGGTCAGAGGATGAAGTTGGAACCATCTGTGGGGTCAGAGGATGAAGTTGGAACCATCTGTGGGGTCAGAGGATGAAGTTGGAACCATCTGTGGGGTCAGAGGATGAAGATGGAACCATCTGTGGGGTCAGAGGATGAAGTTGGAACCATCTGTGGGGTCAGAGGATGAAGTTGGAACCATCTGTGGGGTCAGAGGATGAAGATGGAACCATCTGTGGGGTCAGAGGATGAAGTTGGAACCATCTGTGGGGTCAGAGGATGAAGTTGGAACCATCTGTGGGGTCAGAGGATGAAGTTGGAACCATCTGTGGGGTCAGAGGATGAAGTTGGAACCATCTGTGGGGTCAGAGGATGAAGTTGGAACCATCTGTGGGGTCAGAGGATGAAGATGGAACCATCTGTGGGGTCAGAGGATGAAGTTGGAACCATCTGTGGGGTCAGAGGATGAAGTTGGAACCATCTGTGGGGTCAGAGGATGAAGTTGGAACCATCTGTGGGGTCAGAGGATGAAGTTGGAACCATCTGTGGGGTCAGAGGATGAAGTTGGAACCATCTGTGGGGTCAGAGGATGAAGATGGAACCATCTGTGGGGTCAGAGGATGAAGTTGGAACCATCTGTGGGGTCAGAGGATGAAGTTGGAACCATCTGTGGGGTCAGAGGATGAAGTTGGAACCATCTGTGGGGTCAGAGGATGAAGTTGGAACCATCTGTGGACCAGCGATTTCAGCGTTTTGATCAACTGACTCTATGTCGTTGTTGTATTGATGCTATACGAGCATGTCCTCTCTCTCTCTCTCTCTCTCTCTCTCTCTCTCTCTCTCTCTCTCTCTCTCTCTCTCTCTCTCTCTCTCTCTCTCTCTCTCTCTCTCCCCACCTACCTACAGCCCCCCCGGGACACAGGCTAGGGGGCTACGACCCCTTCGAGTGAAAAATTGGCTAGTCAAACACAAAAGGGCGATATTTTAAGGCAGAGTCGCGGCTTTTACGGGAGGGAGGGGGTCCATGGGTGCCCCCTTGGAGGGGGAGGGGGCCCGTGAAGGAGGGAGGGAAGGGGCCGGTGGTAGACGAAGGGACCCGTAGAGGGAAATATGGGCCTATAGAGGAGGGAGGGGTGACCTTACAGTACAGAGGGGAGGGGTGACCTAACAGTACAGAGGGGAGGGGGTAACCTAACATTATACAGAGAAGGGGAGCAATAGTAAGGTGAAGGTAAGTGATGTGATTGAAGGGAGAGTGAGGAGAGAGGGAAGGGGGAGTAAGGGAGAGTGAGGGGAGTAATAGGGAGTGAGGTGAGGGGAAAATAAGTGGAAGGAAACAAGGGGAAAGTGACATCTATCACCACTACTGTGCTCCCTCCCCATCTATCACCACTACTGTGGCCCCTCCACATCTATCACCACTACTGTGGGCCCTCCCCATCTATCACCACTACTGTGCTCCCTCCGCATCTATCACCACTACTGTGCTCCCTCCCCATCTATCACCACTACTGTGGCCCCTCCCCATCTATCACCACTACTGTGGCCCCTCCCCATCTATCACCACTACTGTGCTCCATCTCCATCTATCACCACTACTGTGGCCCCTCCCCATCTATCACCACTACTGTGCTCCCTCCCCATCTATCACCACTACTGTGACCCCTCCCCATCTATCACCACTACTGTGCTCCCTCCCACCTATCACCACTACTGTGCTCCCTCCCCATCTATCACCACTATTGTGGCCCCTCCCCATCTATCACCACTACTGTGTTCCCTCCCCATCTATCATCACTACTGTGCTCCCTCCCCATCTATCATCACTACTGTAGCCCCTCCCCATCTATCACCAGTACTGTGACCCCTCCCCAGCTATCACCACTACTGTGGCCCCCCATCTATCACCACTACTGTGGCCCCTCCCCATCTATCACCACTACTGTGTCCCCTCCCCATCTATCACCACTACTGTAGCCCCTCCCCATCTATCACCACCACTGTGGCCCCTCCCCATCTATCACCACTAATGTGGCCCCTCCCTATCTACCACTACCGTGGCCCCTCCCCATCTATCACCACTACTGTGGCCCCCTCCCCATCTATCACCAATACTGTGGCCCCTCCCCATCTATCACCACCACTGTGATCCCTCCCCATCTATCACCACTACTGTGGCCCCTCCCCATCTATCACCACTACTATGCCCCTCCCAATCTATCACCACCACTGTGCCCCCTCCCCATCTATCACCACTACTGTGCTCCCTCCCCATCTATCACCACTACTGTACCCCCTTCCCATCTATCACCACTACTGTGCCCCCTCCCCATCTATTACCACTACTGTCGTCCCTCCCCATCTATCACCACTACTGTCGTCCCTCCCCATCTATCACCACTACTGTGCTCCCTCCCCATCTATCACCAATACTGTGCCCCCTCACGAACTATCACCACTATTGTGCACCCTCCCCATCTATCACCACTACTGTGCTCCCTCCCCATCTATCACCACTACTGTGCCCCCATCTATCACCACTACTGTGCCCCCTCCCCATCAATCATCACTACTGTGCTCCCTCCCCATCTATCACCACTACTGTGCCCCTCCCCATCTATCACCACTACTGTGTCCCCTCCCCATCTATCACCAATACTGTGCCCCCTCCCCATCTATCACCACTACTGTGCCCCCTCCCCATCTATCACCACTACTGTGCTCCCTCCTCATCTATCCCCACTACTGTGCCCCCTCCCCATCTATCACCACTACTGTGCTCCCTCCCCATCTATCACCGCTACTGTGCCCCTCCCCATCTATCACCACTACTGTGCTCCCTCCCCATCTATCACCGCTACTGTGCCCCTCCCCATCTATCACCACTACTGTGCTCCCTCCCCATCTATCACCACTACTGTGCCCCTCCCCATCTATCACCACTACTGTGCTCCCTCCCCATCTATCACCACTACTGTGCCCCTCCCCATCTATCACCACTACTGTGCTCCCACCCCATCTATCACCGCTACTGTGCCCCTCCCCATCTATCACCGCTACTGTGCCCCTCCCAATCTATCACCACTACTGTGCTCCCTCCCCATCTATCACCGCTACTGTGCCCCTCCCCATCTATCACCACTACTCTGCCCCTCCCCATCTATCACCACTACTGTGCTCCCTCCCCATCTATCACCGCTACTGTGCCCCTCCCCATCTATAACCACTACTGTGCTCCATCCCCATCTATCACCACTACTGTGCCCCTCCCCATCTATAACCACTACTGTGCTCCCTCCCCATGTATCACCGCTACTGTGCCCCTCCCCATCTATCACCACTACTGTGCTCCCTCCCCATCTATCACCGCTACTGTGCCCCTCCCCATCTATCACCACTACTGTGCCCCTCCCCATCTATAACCACTACTGTGCTCCCTCCCCATCTATCAGCACCACTGTGCCCCTCCCCATCTATAACCACTACTGTGCTCCCTCCCCATCTATCACCACTACTGTGCCCCTCCCCATCTATCACCACTACTGTGCCCCTCCCCATCTATCACCACTACTGTGCCCCTCCCCATCTATCACCACTACTGTGGCCCCTCCCCATCTATCACCACTACTGTGCCTCTATCACCACTACTGTGCCCCTCCCCATCAATCACCACTACTGTGCCCCTCCCCATCTATCACCATTACTGTGCTCTCTCCCCATCTATCACCACTACTGTGCCCCTCCCCATCTACCACCACTACTGTGCTCCCTCCCCATCTACCACCACTACTGTGCCCCTCCCCATCTAACACCACTACTGTGCCCCTCCCCATCTACCACCACTACTGTGCCCCTCCCCATCTACCACCACTACTGTGCCCCTCCCCATCTACCACCACTACTGTGCCCCTCCCCATCTACCACCACTACTGTGCTCCCTCCCCATCAATCACCACTACTGTGCCCCTCCCCATCTACCACCACTACTGTGCTCCCTCCCCATCAATCACCACTACTGTGCCCCTCCCCATCTACCACCACTACTGTGCCCCTCCCCATCTACCACCACTACTGTGCTCCCTCCCCATCAATCACCACTACTGTGCCCCTCCCCATCTACCACCACTACTGTGCCCCTCCCCATCTACCACCACTACTGTGCTCCCTCCCCATCAATCACCACTACTGTGCCCCTCCCCATCTACCACCACTACTGTGCTCCCTCCCCATCAATCACCACTACTGTGCCCCTCCCCATCTACCACCACTACTGTGCCCCTCCCCATCAATCACCACTACTGTGCCCCTCCCCATCTACCACCACTACTGTGCTCCCTCCCCATCAATCACCACTACTGTGCCCCTCCCCATCTACCACCACTACTGTGCCCCTCCCCATCTACCACCACTACTGTGCCCCTCCCCATCAATCACCACTACTGTGCCCCTCCCCATCTACCACCACTACTGTGCTCCCTCCCCATCAACTTTAAAACTG
>NW_027201367.1:0-11216 GCF_038502225.1 Cherax quadricarinatus
AGCAGGCAAGCACCAGACAATGCTGGCCCAGGGCCGAGCAGGCAAGCACCAGAGAATCCTGGCCCAAGGAAGAGCAGGCAAGCACCAAACAATCCTGGCCCAGGCTGAGCAGGTAAGCACCAGACAATCCAAGCCCAGGCCGAGCAGGCAAGCACCAGACAATCCTGGCCCAGGCCGAGCAGGCAAGCACCAGACAATCCTGGCCCAGGGCCGAGCAGGCAAGCACCAGACAAGTCTGAACCAGGTCGAGCAGGCAAACACAAGACAATCCTGGCCCAGGGCCGAGCAGGCAAGCACCAGACAAGCCTGGCCCAAGGCCGAGCAGGCAAGCACCAGACAATCCTTGTCCAATCTGAGGAGGCAAGCACCAGACAATCCTGGCCCAAGCCGAGCAGGCAAGCACCAGACAATCCTGGCCCAGGGCCGAGCAGGAAAGCACCAGACAAGCCTGGCCCTGGCCTAGCAGGCAAGCACCAGACAAGTCTGACCCACGCCGAGCAGGCAAGCACCAGACAATCCTCGCCCAATGCCGAGCAGGCAAGCACCAGACAATCCTGGCCCGGGCCAAGCAGGCAAGCACCAGACAATCCTGGCCCAGGCCGAGCAGGCAAGCACCAGACAATCCTGGCCCAGGCCGAGCAGGCAAGCACCAGACAATCCTTGCCCAATCTGAGGAGGGAAGCACCAGACAATCCTGGCCCAAGCCGAGCAGGCAAGCACAAGACAATCCTGGCCCAGGGCCGAGTAGGCAAGCATCAGACAAGCCTGGCCGAGGCCTAGCAGGCATGCACATGACAATCCTGGCCCATGTTGAGGATGCAAGCACCAGACAATCCTGGCCCAGGGCCAAGCAATCAAACACCAGACAAGCCTAGACGAGAGCCGAGCAGGCAAGCGCCATACAATCCTGGCCCAGGCCGAGCAGGCAAACACCAGACAATCCTGGCCCTCACCGAGTAGGCAAGCGCCAGACAATCCTGACCCGGGCCGAGCAGGCAAGCACCAGACAATCCTGGTCCAGGTCGAGCAGGCAAGCACCAAACAATCGTAAGCTGGGCCGGGCATGCAAGCACCAGACCAGCCTGGCACAGGACGAGCAGGAAAGCACAAGATAAACATGGCCCATGGCTGAGCAGGCAAACACCAGACAATCCTGGCACAGGCCGAGTAGGCAAGCATCAGACAATCCTGGCCCAGGCCGAGCAGGCAAGCACCAGACAAGCCTAGCCTAGGCCCAGCAATAAAGCATAAGACTATCCTGGCCCAGGCCGAGCAGGCAAGCACCAGACAATCCTGGCCCAGGCCGAGCAGGCAAGCACCAGACAAGCCTGGCCCAGGGCCGAGCAGTCAAGCACCAGACAATCCTTGCCCAGGGCCGAGCAGGCAAGCACCAGTCAAGCCTGGCCCAGGCCGAGCAGGCAAGCACCAGACAATCCTGGCCCAGGGTGAGCAGGCAAGCACCAGACAAGCCTGGCCCAGGCCGAGCAGCAAGCACCAGACAATCCAGGCACAGGGCCGAGCAGGTAAGCACCAGACAATCCTGGCCCAGGCCGAGCAGGCAAGCACAAGGCTATCTTGACCCAGGCCGAGCATGCACGCACCAGACAATATTGGCCCAGGGCAGAGCATGCAAGCACCAGATAATCCTAGCCCAGGCCGAGCAGGGAAGCACCAAACAATCCTGGCCAAGGGCCGAGGAGGCAAGCACCAGACAATCCTGGCACAGGCCGAGCTGGCAAGCACCAGACATTCTGGCCCAGGCCGAGCAGGCAAGCACCAGACAAGCCTGGCCCAGGGCTGAGCAGGAATGCACAAAACAATCATGGCCCAGGCCTAGCAGGCAAGCAGCAAGCACTAGACAATGCTGGCCCAGGGACGAGCAGGCAAGCACCAGAAAACCTGGCACTGGTCGAGCAGGCAAGCACCAGACAATCCTGGCCCAGCGCCTAGCAGGCAAGCACCAGACAAATCTTGCCCAAGCCGAGCAGGCAAGCACCAGACAATCCTGGTCCAGGCCGAGCAGGCAAGCACCAGACAATCGTGGGCAGGGCCGAGCAGGCAAGCACCAGACAAGCCTGGCACAGGACGAGCAGGCAAGCACCAGATAATCATGGCCCATGGCCGAGCAGGCAAACACCAGACAATCCTGGCCCAGGCCGAGCAGGCAAGCACCAGACAAGCCTGGCCCAGGCCGAGCAGGCAAGCACCAAACAATCTTGGCACAGGCCGTGCATGCAAGCACCAGACAATCCTGGCCCAGGCTGTGCAGGCAAGTACCAGACAATCCTGGCCCAGGCCGACCAGGCAAGCATCAGACAATCCTGGCCCAGGCCGAGCAGGCAAGCACCAGACAAGCCTAGCCTAGGCCCAGCAGGAAAGCATAAGGCTATCCTGGCCCAGGCCGAGCAGGCAAGCACCAGACAATCCTGGCCCAGGCCGAGCAGGCAAGCACCAGACAAGCCTGGCCCAGGGCCGAGCAGTCAAGCACCAGACAAGCCTTGCCCAGGGCCGAGCAGACAAGCACCAGTCAAGCCTGGCCCAGGCCGAGCAGGCAAGCACCAGACAATCCTGGCCCAGGGTGAGCAGGCAAGCACCAGACAAGCCTGGCCCAGGCCAAGCAGCAAGCACCAGACAATCCAGGCACAGGGCCGAGCAGGCAAGCACCAGACAATCCTGGCCCAGGCCGAGCAGGCAAGCACAAGGCTATCTTGACCCAGGCCGAGCATGCAAGCACCAGACAATATTGGCCCAGGGCAGAGCATGCAAGCACCAGATAATCCTAGCCCAGGCCGAGCAGGCAAGCACCAAACAATCCTGGCCAAGGGCCGAGGAGGCAAGCACCAGACAATCCTGGCACAGGCCGAGCTGGCAAGCACCAGACAATCCTGGCCCAGGCCGAGCAGGCAAGCACCAGACAAGCCTGGCCCAGGGCTGAGCAGGAATGCACAAAACAATCATGGCCCAGGCCTAGCAGGCAAGCAGCAAGCACTAGACAATGCTGGCCCAGGGACGAGCAGGCAAGCACCAGAAAACCTGGCACTGGTCGAGCAGGCAAGCACCAGACAATCCTGGCCCAGCGCCTAGCAGGGAAGCACCAGACAAATCTTGCCCAAGCCGAGCAGGCAAGCACCAGACAAGCCTTTCCCAGGGCCGAGCAGGCAAGCACCAGACAATCGAGGCCAAGGCAGAGCAGGTAAGCACCAGACAATACTGGCCGAGGCCGAGCAGGCAAGCACCAGACAATCCTAGCCCAGGGTCGAGCAGGCAAGCACCAGACAATCCTGGACCAGGCCGAGCATCCAAGCACCAGATAATCCTAGCACAGGCAGAGCAGGTAAGCACCAGACAATCCTGGCCTAGGGCCGAGCAGGCATGCACACGGAAACACATATACTCTTACTTTAGGTTAGGAGAGTCTGATGTTAATTTTTTCTTGACTAGAACTTTAATTTGTGTCATCAATCCTATACGATACATCCCTCTAGCGCCTGGAACCAATCTTGGGCGGAAAACATTATATACTGAGTAAAAAAAGGAGAATTGTGTGCACTACCTAGCAGAGTTTACTGCCAGAGGGGAATCATAGGCCTGTCCCGTGTGGAAAAATAATAATATTGAACTTTGTGTCAGAGGAAAGAAAGTCTCCCTGAAAGCATTGAGTATGCATAGTGTATAGTGTATACTACAGTGGCTCCCTAGTATATTGATGATAAAGGCTAAAGTGTCATTTGAGAACAGGTGAATTTGTAAATGAAGTGATAAGCCTATAGAGGCAGGTGCCAGAAGTCGCCAGAAACTTACCACAGGTCAGCTGTTTTTAATAATCTTCCTGGCCTGCTAGTGTACTCGCATATAATCTAGTGATACCAGTGAATAGCAGAATACAGTGTTGTAGTAGCAACTAACCAGTATTATAATGGTACTTAGTGGAGTGGAGTGACTTTCATTAGTTTCTTTTTCTTGAAATACCAGACGTTACTGGGAATTTCATATAACCTGTAGTTACCAGCGGTCGCAATATACACAACGAGAAGCAATTATTACTACAGAAAAAGCGCCCTTACTCCAAAATTTGCACCAGTCAACTATAGTGATAATATAGCATTTATTGTGGTGGAGACGGAAAAAAAAAAAATAGAGAAGCTAGATACAGCGATTGATAAACAAAGGTGGAGGCTCGACCGTTCGTCATTGTAGGAGTGCCAGCAGTCACCGGCTCTTCAACACGCAAGTTATACTTTTGTATCAATCAAATCACATATTACTCGGGTAGATAATTTCCAGTAGATCCTTCATGTGTTAGCTCAAATCACCGACCAGTATGGTTTAAATAAGTGACCCACTGATCAGATCAGATAGACTGGTCCGAACCCTTGACTGGTCCGAACCCTTGACTGGTCCGAACCCTTGACTGGTCCGAACCCTGGACTGGTTTCAAACGGTTTCGTTGTGCACCACCTAGCAGGTTATTAATAGAATATTCAAGAGGTTGCTAGTAGAATTGCAGTAAATCAACCATTCAAATCATTATGAAGCTGTGTGTAGTCTGTGGTCAGTCAAACAAACGGGCTTCCACATGCATAAATTGTCATTTCTGTGGAAATTGGTGTCACGCCCCTTGTGCAGATATCCAAGAACTAGCTACAAGCAGTATTAAAACAGGGAAGTGTTTTTGGGTATGCCCAAATGAGATAAATCTGTGGACTAAAATCACAAGGGTATTAAAAGAGGTCAACATCAAAGCTGCTTTCATAGAAAACCTGGAAGCTTTCTACAACAGATGGGAACATAAAAAGTCCGGGCTGAATGGTACTGCCCTTGATACTGGCCATGTAGTCAGAAACTGTAAGGCTGGAGATGATGTCCTGGTAGTCAGTAAATGGGGGGCTGATAGTGCTGTCCTGGGAGACAGTAATGGGGAAGCTGGAGGTGCTGTCCTGGGAGACAGTAATGGTGAAGCTGGAGGTGCTGTCCTGGGAGACAGTAATGGTGAAGCTGGAGATGCTGTCCTGGGAGACAGTAATGGGGAAGCTGGAGATGCTGTCCTGGGAGACAGTAATGGTGAAGCTGGAGATTTTGTCCAGGTAGTCGGGAATTATACGCAGGAAGGAATACATATGAATGACCTCATAGGGGACAGGAGCCATAGTAGGGAAACAAGTGTAGTCAAAGATAAGATAAAACCAATATTGCAAACTAGAAATACCGCAGGAAATAGCAAACAAGAGGACTCCACTAGCAATAGTGAGGATATATTACCAAAAACAAATGGTGGGAGCTCCATTGTTGGTGCTAGGGAGGATAGAAGTAAGACAGGGAAACATGCACCAACAGGGAATACAGTCACAGAAACCCAAGGCAAACGGAAACCAAGCCTGTGCACATACTATGCACTCGGTATCTGCTGGCATGGGAAATCTGGAAAAACAGATGGGACGTGCAACTATGACCACCCTAGGAAATGCCATGCCCATATGACAACAGGAAAATGCAAACTCCCTTCCTGTAAGCTTTTTCACCCTGAACTGTGTACCTCTTCAGTACAGGAAAGACTGTGCTATAACTTAAATTGCCAGGCATACCATCTAAAGGGGACAAAAAGATACAAAACATCCAGGCCATGGGAAAACCTGGGTAGCCACAGCCACTCAAGAGGGAGAGGTTTTTTAGTGCCAGGAAGGAAAAAAAACTGGCAGGAAATGGCAGAAATCGTACACCAAATCCAGTCATTCCTGGAGTGGAACCACAGTCGATGGCCTCCACTCCAAACCAACAGATACAGATACTAATGCCGGAAAAAAAATCCCCCCCCCAGTACCAACAATACCACCAGTCCGATAACATTCTTCTTTGCAAATATACAGGGTCTAAAGCCAGCAACAAACAACAAAATACCTTTCATCCGTGGACTGCTTGCAGAGGCAAAGGCAATGTTCGCGGCTTTCACTGAGACCCACATAAAGGATCACTTGGACAACGAAATATGGATCCCAGGTTACAACCTATACAGATGTGACAGAGTGAACAGGCAAAAGGGGGGGGTTGGCCTGTACATTGCAGAGTCACTTGTTTGCACAGAACTGCTAAATGCCTCAAATGATGTAGTGGAAGTTTTAGCAGTAAAGGTCGAGAACCAAAACCTAGTCATTGTGATAGTCTACAAGCCTCCGGATGCAACATCCCAGCAATTCCAGGAACAGCTGTTAAAAATTGACCACTGTCTGGAAAACCTTCCAGCTCCTGCACCCAACATCTTGCTCCTGGGGGATTTCAACTTAAGGCACCTAAAATGGAGGAATATAGCAAATAATATTGTTGCAGTAATAACACCAGGAGGCAGCTCTGATGAAAACTCACACTCACGCGAGCTTTTAAATCTCTGCACAAAATTCAATTTAAACCAGCAAATAATAGAGCCTACTAGACTGGAGAATACACTAGACCTCATCTTCACTAACAATGATGATCTGATAAGAAATATCACCATATCAAAAACAATATACTCAGATCACAACATAATTGAGGTTCAGTCATGTATGCGCGGAGCCCCAGACCGACATAATGAGATTAGTCACGAGGGAGCATTCACCAAATTCAACTTCAATAACAAAAACATAAAGTGGGACCAAGTAAACCAAGTCCTAACCGATATAAGCTGGGAAGATATACTAAGCAACACAGACCCCAACTTATGCCTAGAACAGATTAACTCGGTAGCACTCGATGTATGCACAAGGCTTATTCCTCTAAGAAAAAGGAGGAGTAGATGTAAAACAGAAAGAGACAGGCGCTCCCTTTACAGGCGACGGAAAAGAATAACAGAGCGGCTAAAAGAGGTCAATATATCTGAAATGCGTAGGGAGACACTGGTCAGAGAAATAGCAAGCATCGAACTTAAGCTAAAAGAATCCTTTAGGAGTCAGGAATCGCGGGAAGAACTAAAAGCCATAAATGAAATCGAAAGAAACCCAAAGTATTTCTTCTCCTATGCCAAATCAAAATCGAGAACAACGTCCAGTATTGGGCCCCTACTTAAACAAGATGGGTCCTACACAGATGACAACAAGGAAATGAGTGAGCTACTCAAGTCCCAATATGACTCAGTTTTTAGCAAGCCGCTAACCAGACTGAGAGTCGAAGATCAAAATGAATTTTTTATGAGAGAGCCACAAAATTTGATTAACACAAGCCTATCCGATGTTATCCTGACGCCAAATGACTTCGAACAGGCGATAAATGACATGCCCATGCACTCTGCCCCAGGGCCAGACTCATGGAACTCTGTGTTCATCAAGAACTGCAAGAAGCCCCTATCACGAGCCTTTTCCATCCTATGGAGAGGGAGCATGGACACGGGGGTCGTCCCACAGTTACTAAAAACAACAGACATAGCCCCACTCCACAAAGGGGGCAGTAAAGCAACAGCAAAGAACTACAGACCAATAGCACTAACATCCCATATCATAAAAATCTTTGAAAGGGTCCTAAGAAGCAAGATCACCACGCATCTAGAAACCCATCAGTTACACAACCCAGGGCAACATGGGTTTAGAACAGGTCGCTCCTGTCTGTCTCAACTATTGGACCACTACGACAAGGTCCTAAATGCACTAGAAGACAAAAAGAATGCAGATGTAATATATACAGACTTTGCAAAAGCCTTCGACAAGTGTGACCATGGCGTAATAGCGCACAAAATGCGTGCTAAAGGAATAACAGGAAAAGTCGGTCGATGGATCTATAATTTCCTCACTAACAGAACACAGAGAGTAGTCGTCAACAGAGTAAAGTCCGAGGCAGCTACGGTGAAAAGCTCTGTTCCACAAGGCACAGTACTCGCTCCCATCTTGTTCCTCATCCTTATATCCGACATAGACAAGGATGTCAGCCACAGCACCGTGTCTTCCTTTGCAGATGACACCCGAATCTGCATGACAGTGTCTTCCATTGCAGACACTGCAAAGCTCCAGGCAGACATCAACCAAATCTTTCAGTGGGCTGCAGAAAACAATATGAAGTTCAACGATGAGAAATTTCAATTACTCAGATATGGTAAACATGAGGAAATTAAATCTTCATCAGAGTACAAAACAAATTCTGGCCACAAAATAGAGCGAAACACCAACGTCAAAGACCTGGGAGTGATCATGTCGGAGGATCTCACCTTCAAGGACCATAACATTGTATCAATCGCATCTGCTAGAAAAATGACAGGATGGATAATGAGAACCTTCAAAACTAGGGAGGCCAAGCCCATGATGACACTCTTCAGGTCACTTGTTCTATCTAGGCTGGAATATTGCTGCACACTAACAGCACCTTTCAAGGCAGGTGAAATTGCCGACCTAGAAAATGTACAGAGAACTTTCACGGCGCGCATAACGGAGATAAAACACCTCAATTATTGGGAGCGCTTGAGGTTCCTAAACCTGTATTCCCTGGAACGCAGGAGGGAGAGATACATGATTATATACACCTGGAAAATCCTAGAGGGACTAGTACCGAACTTGCACACGAAAATCACCCACTACGAAAGCAAAAGACTTGGCAGACGATGCACCATCCCCCCAATGAAAAGCAGGGGTGTCACTAGCACGTTAAGAGACCATACAATAAGTGTCAGGGGCCCGAGACTGTTCAACTGCCTCCCAGCACACATAAGGGGGATTACCAACAGACCCCTGGCAGTCTTCAAGCTGGCACTGGACAAGCACCTAAAGTCAGTTCCGGATCAGCCGGGCTGTGGCTCGTATGTTGGTTTGCGTGCAGCCAGCAGCAACAGCCTGGTTGATCAGGCTCTGATCCACCAGGAGGCCTGGTCTCAGACCGGGCCGCGGGGGCGTTGACCCCCGGAACTCTCTCCAGGTAAACTCCAGGTACGAACATTCAAGCATCAGACAAGCCTGGCCCAGGGCGAGCAGCCAAGCACCAGACAATCCTGGCCCATGGCCGAACAGGCAAGCAACAGACAAGCCTGTCCCACGCCGAACAGGCAAGCACCAGGCAATCCTGGCCCATGCCGAGCAGGCAAGCACCAGACAATGCTGGCCCAGGGCCGAGCAGGCAAGCACCAGAGAAGCCTGGCCCAGGGCAGAGCAGAAAAGCACCAGACAAGCCTGGCCCAGGCCTAGCAGGCAAGCACCAGACAAGTCTGACCCATGCCGAGCAGGCAAGCACAAGACAATCGTAGCCCAGGGCCGAGAAGGCAAGCAACAGACAAGCCTGGCCCAGGCCTAGCAGGCAAGAACCAGACAAGTCTGACCCACGCCGAGCAGGCAAGCACCAGACAATCCTTGCCCAGGCCAAGCAGGCAAGCACCAGACAATCCTTGCCCAGGCCAAGCAGGCAAGCACCAGACAATCCTGGCCCAGGCCGACCAGGCAAGCATCAGACAATCCTGGCCCAGGCCGAGCAGGCAAGCACCAGACAAGCCTAGCCTAGGCCCAGCAGGAAAGCATAAGGCTATCCTGGCCCAGGCCGAGCAGGCAAGCACCAGACAATCCTGGCCCAGGCCGAGCAGGCAAGCACCAGACAAGCCTGGCCCAGGGCCGAGCAGTCAAGCACCAGACAAGCCTTGCCCAGGGCCGAGCAGGCAAGCACCAGTCAAGCCTGGCCCAGGCCGAGCAGGCAAGCACCAGACAATCCTGGCCCAGGGTGAGCAGGCAAGCACCAGACAAGCCTGGCCCAGGCCGAGCAGCAAGCACCAGACAATCCAGGCACAGGGCCGAGCAGGCAAGCACCAGACAAGCCTGGCCCAGGCCTAGCAGGCAAGCACCAGACAAGTCTGACCCACGCCGAGCAGGCAAGCACCAGACAATCCTGGCCCAATGCCGAGCAGGGAAGCACCAGACAATCCTTGCCCAGGCCAAGCAGGCAAGCACCAGACAATCCTGGCCCAATCCGAGCAGGCAAATACCAGACAATCCTGGCCCAGGCCGAGCAGGCAAGCACCAGACAAGCCTGGCCCAGGCCGAGCAGGAAAGCACCAGACAATCCTGGCCTGGGGCCGAGCAGGCAAGCACCAGACAATCCTGGCCCAGGCCGAGCAGGCAAGCACCAGTCTGTCTTGACCCAGGCCGAGCATGCAAGCACCAGACAATATTGGAACAGGGCAGAGCATGCAAGCACCAGATAATCCTAACCCAGGCCGAGCAGGCAAGCACCAAACAATCCTGGCCCAGGGCCGAGGAAGCAAGCACCAGACAATCCTGCCCCAGGCCGAGCAGGCAAGCACCAGACAAGCCTGGCCCAGGGCCGAGCAGGCATTCACCAGACAATCCTGGCCCAGGCCGAGCAGGCAAGCACCAGACAATCCTGGCCCATGCCGAGCAGGCAAGCACCAGACAATGCTGGCCCAGGGCCGAGCAGGCAAGCACCAGAGAAGCCTGGCCCAAGGAAGAGCAGGCAAGCACCAGACAATCCTGTCCCAGGCCGAGCAGGTAAGCACCAGACAATCTTAGCCCAGGCCGAGCAGGCAAGCACCAGACAATCCTGGCCCAGGCCGAGCAGGCAAGCACCAGATAATCCTGGCCCAGTGCCGAGCAGGCAAACACCAGACAAGCCTGGCCCAGGGCCGAGCAGGCAAGCACAAGACAATCCTGGTCTTGGCCGAGCAGGTAAGCACTAGAAAATCCTGGCCCAAGGCTGAGAAGGCAAGCACCAGACAAGCCTGGCCCAGGCCGAGCAGGCATGCATCAGACAATCCTGGCCCAGGGCCGAGCAGGTAAACACTAGACAATCCCGGCCCAGGCCGAGCATACAAGCACCAGACAAGCATGGCCCAGGCCGAGCAGGCAAGCACCAG
Source organism: Cherax quadricarinatus (assembly GCF_038502225.1). Taxonomy (NCBI): domain Eukaryota; kingdom Metazoa; phylum Arthropoda; class Malacostraca; order Decapoda; family Parastacidae; genus Cherax; species Cherax quadricarinatus. The sequence continues at coordinate 10,805 of NW_027201367.1, forward strand.
ACAATCCTGGCCCAGGGACGAGCAGGCAAGCACCAGATAATCCTGGCCCAGGCCGAGAAGGCAAGCACAAGACAATCCTGGACCAGGGCCGAGCAGGCAAGCACCAGACAAGCCCGGCCCAGGGCCGAGCAGGCAAGCACCAGTCAAGCCTGGCCCAGAGCCGAGAAGGCAAGCACCAGACAAGTCTGGCTCAGGCCGAACATTCAAGCATCAGACAAGCCTGGCCCAGGGCGAGCAGCAAAGCACCAGACAATCCTGGCCTATGGCCGAACAGGCAAGCACCACACAATGCTGGCCCAGGGCCGAGCAGGCAAGCACCAGAGAAGCCTGGCCCAGGGCAGAGCAGACAAGCACCAGACAAGCCTGGCCCAGGCCTAGCAGGCAAGCACCAGACAAGTCTGACCTACGCCGA
>NW_027201368.1:0-11213 GCF_038502225.1 Cherax quadricarinatus
TCCATCTTACTGGTCTTCAGTGTGGCTCCATCTTACTGATCCACAGTGTGGTTGTATCTTACTGGTCCTCAGTGTGGCTTCGTTTTACTGGTCCTCAAAGTGGTTCCATCTTACTGATCCTCAGTGTGGTAGTATATTTCAGGTCCTCTGTGTGGTTCCATCTTACTGGTCCTCAGTGAGGTTCCATCTTACTGGTCCTCAGTGTGGTTGTATCTTACTGGTCCTCAGTTTGGCTGCGTCTTACTGGTCCTCAGTGTGGTTCCAGCTTACTGATCCTCAGTGTGGTTGTATCTTAATGGTCCTCAGTGTGGTTGCATCTTATTTGTCCTCAGTGTCATTCCATCTTACTGGTCCTCAGTGTGGCTCCATCTTACTGGTCCTAAGTGTGGTTCCCTGGTCCTCAGTGTGGTTCCATCTTACTAGTCCTCAGTGTGTGTCCATCTTACTGGTCCTCAGTGTGGTTCCATCTTACTGGTCCTCAGTGTGGTTACATCTTACTGGTCCTCAGTGTGGTTCCATCTTACTGGTCCTCAGTGTGTGTCCATCTTACTGGTCCTCAGTGTGGTTCCATCTTACTGGTACTCAGTGTGGTTCCATCTTACTAGTCCTCAGTGTGGCTCCATCTTACTGGTCCTCAGTGTGGTTCCATCTTACTGGTCCTCAGTGTGGTTCCATCTTACTGGTCCTCAGTGTGGTTCCATCTTACTGGTCCTCAGTGTGGTTCCATCTTACTGGTCCTCAGTGTGGATACGTCTTACTGGTCGTCAGTATGGTTCCATCTTACTGGTCCTCAGTGTGGTTCCATCTTACTGGTCCTCAGTGTGGTTATATCTTACTGGTCCTCAGTGTGGTTCCATCTTACTGGTCCTCAGTGTGTATCCACCTTACTGGTCCTCAGTGTGGTTCCATCATAATGGTCCTCAGTGTGGTTCCATCTTACTGATCCTCAGTGTGCTTGTATCTTACTGGTCCTCAGTGTGGCTACGTCTTACTGGTTCTCAGTGTGGGTCCATCTTACTGGTCCTCAGTGTGGTTCTATTTTGCTGGTCCTCAGTGTGGTTCCATCTTACTGGTCCTCATTGTGGTTGCATCTTACTGCTCCTCGGTGTGGTTCCATCTTACTGGTCCTCAGTGTGGTTCCATCTTACTGGTCCTCAGTGTGGTTCCATCTTACTGGTCCTCAGTGTGGTTGCATCTTACTGGTCCTCAGTGTGGTTCCATCTTACTGGTCCTCAGTGTGGCTCCACCTTACTGGTCCACAGTGTGGTTCCATCTTACTGGTACTCAGTGTGGTTCCATCTTACTAGTCCTCAGTGTGGCCATCTTACTGTTCCTCAGTGCGGTTCCATCTTACTGGTCCTCAGTGTGGATCCATCTTACTGGTCCTCAGTGTGGTTCCATCTTACTGGTCCTCAGTGTGGTTCCATCTTACTGGTCCTCAGTGTGGTTCCATCTTACTGGTCGTCAGTGTGGTTCCATCTTACTGGTCCTCAGTGTGGTTCCATCTTACTATGGTTCCATCTTACTGGTTCCATCTTACTGGTCCTCAGTGTGGTTCCATCTTACTGGTCCTCAGTGTGGTTCCATCTTACTGGTCCTCAGTGTGTATCCATCTTACTGGTCCTCAGTGTGGTTCCATCTTACTGGTCCTCAGTGTGGTTCCATCTTACTGGTCCTCAGTGTGGTTGTGTCTTACTGGTCCTCAGTGTGGTTACGTCTTACTGGTTCTCAGTGTGGTTCCATCTTACTGGTCCTCAGTGTGGTTCCATCTTACTGTCCTCAGTGTGGTTGCATCTTACTGGTCCTCAGTGTGGTTCCATCTTACTGGTCCTCAGTGAGATTCCATCTTACTGGTCCTCAGTGTTGGTCCATCTTACTGGTCCTCAGTGTGGTTCCATCTTACTGGTCCTCGGAGTGGTTCGATCTTACTGGTCCTCAGTGTGGATCCTTCTTACTGGTCCTCAGTGTGGTTCCATCTTACTGGTCCTCAGTGTGGTCCATCTTACTGGTCTTCAGTGTGGTTCCATCTTGCTGGTCCTCAGTGTGGTTCCATCTTACTGGTCCTCAGTGTGGTTCCATCTTACTGGTCCTCAGTGTGTGGCTCCATCTTACTGGTCCTCAGTGTGGTTCCATCTTGCTGGTCCTCAGTGTGGTTCCATCTTACTGGTCCTCAGTGTGGTTGTATCTTAGTGGTCCTCAGTGTGGCTACGTCTTACTGGTCCTCAGTGTGGTTCCATCATGCTGATCATCAGTGTGGTGATATCTTAGTGGTCCTCAGTGTGGTTCCATCTTACTGGTCCTCAGTGTGGTTCCATCTTACAGATCCTCAAAGTGGTTCCATCTTGCTGGTCCTCAGTGTGGTTCCATCTTACTGGTCCTCAGTGTGGTCCATCTTACTGGTCCTCAGTGTGGTTCCATTTTACTGGTTCTCAGTGTGGCTCCATCTAACTGGTCCTAAGTGTGGTTCCATCTTACTGGTCCTCAGTGTGGCTCCATCTAACTGGTCCTCAGTGTGGTTCCATCTTCTGGTCCTCAGTGTGGTTCCAGTGTGGGTTCCAGTGTGCTTCCATCTTACTGGTCCTCAGTGTGGTTCTATCTTGCTGGTCCTCAGTGTGGTTCCATCTTACTGGTCCTCAGTGTGGTTCCATCTTACTGGTCCTCAGTGTGGTTCCATCTTTCTGGTCATCAGTGTGGTTCCATCATACTGGTCCTCAGTGTGGTTCCATCTTACTGATCCTCAGTGTGGTTGTATCTTACTGGTCCTCAGTGTGGCTACGTCTTACTGGTCCTCAGTGTGGTTCCATCTTACTGATCATCAGTGCGGTTGTATCTAAGTGGTCCTCTGTTTGGTTGCATCTTACTGGTCCTCAGTGTGATTTCATCTTACTGATCCTCATTGTTGTTGTATCTTTCTGATCCTCAGTGTGGCTACGTCTTACTGGTCCTCAGTGTGGTTCCTTCTTACAGATCCTCAGTGTGGTTGCATCTTAATGGTCCTCTATTTCTCTGCATCTTACTGGTCCTCAGTATCATTCCATCTTACTGGCTCTCAGAGTAGTTCCATCTTACTGGTCCTCAGTGTGGTTCCATCTTACTTCTCCTCAGTGTGGTTCCATCTTACTAGTCCTCAGTGTGATTCCATCTTACTGGTCCTCAGTGTGGTTCCATCTTACTAGTCCTGTCTGGTTCCATCTTATTGGTCCTCAGTGTGGTACTGGTCCTCAGTGTGGTTCCTCAGTGTGTTCCATCTTACTGGTCCTCAGTGTGGTTCCATCTTACTGGTCCTCAGTGTGGTTCCATCTTACTGGTCCTCAGTGTGGTTGCATCTTACTGGTCCTCAGTGTGCTTCCATCTTACTGGTCCTCAGTGTGGTTCTATCTTGCTGGTCCTCAGTGTGGTTCCATCTTACTGGTCCTCAGTGTGGTTCCATCTTACTGGTCCTCAGTGTGGTTCCATCTTTCTGGTCCTCAGTGTGGTTCCATCTTACTGGTCCTCAGTGTGGTTCCATCTTACTGGTCCTCAGTGTGGTTCCATCTTACTGGTCCTCAGTGTGGTTCCATCTTACTGGTCCTCAGTGTGGTTCCATCTTACTGGTCCTCAGTGTGGTTCCACCTTACTGGTCCTCAGTGTGGCTGCTTCTTACTGGTCCTCTCTTACTGGTCCTGTGGTTCCATCTTACTGGTCCTCAGTGTGGTTCCATCTTACTGGTCCTCAGTGTGGTTCCATCTTACTGGTCCTCAGCGTGATTCCATCTTACTGGTCCTCAGTGTGGAACCATCTTACTGGTCCTCAGTGTGGTTCCAACTTACTGATCCTCAGTGTGGTTCCATCTTACTGGTCCTCAGTGTGGATTCATCTTACTGGTCCTCAGTATAGTTCCATCTTACTGGTCCTCAGTGTGGAACCATCTTACTGGTCCTCAGTGTGGTTCTATCTTACTGGTCCTCAGTGTGGATTCATCTTACTGGTCCTCAGTATAGTTCCATCTTACTGGTACTCAGTGTGCTTCCATCTTTCTGGTCCTCGGTGTGGCATCTTACTGGTCTCAGTGAGGTTCCATCTTACTGGTCCTCAGTGTGGCTCCATCTTACTGGTCCCAGTGTGGTTCCATCTTATTGGTCCTCAGTGTGGTTCCATCTTACTGGTCCTCAGTTTGGTTCCATCTTACTTGTCCTCAGTGCGGCTCCATCTTACTGGTCCTCAGTGTGGCTCCATCTTACTGGTCCTCAGTGTGGTTCCATCTTACTGACAATCAGTGTGGTTCCTTCTTACTGATCCTCAGTGTGGTTCCATCTTACTGGTCCTCAGCGTGGTTCCATCTTACTGGTCCTCAGTGTGGTTCCATCTTTCTGGTCCTCAGTGTGGTTCCAGGTTACTGGTCCTCAGTGTGGTTCCTTCTTACAGTTCCTCAGTGTGGTTCCATCTTACTGGTCCTCAGTGTGGTTCCATCTTACTGGTCCTCAGTGTGGTTCCATCTTACTGGTCCTCAGTGTGGTTCCATCTTACTGGTCCTCAGTGTGGCTCCATCTTACTAGTCCCCAGTGTGGTTCCATCTTTCTGATCCTCAGTGTGGTTTCATCTTACTGGTCCTCAGTGTGGCTCCATCTTACTGGTCCTCAGTGTGGTTCCATCTTACTGGTCCTCAGTGTGGTTCCATCTTACTGGTCCTCTCCATCTTACTGGTCCTCAGTGTGGTTCCATCTTACTGGTCCTCAGTGTGGTTCCATCTTACTGGTCCTCAGTGTGGTTCCATCTTAGTGTGGTTCCTTCTTACTGGTCCTCAGTGTGGTTCCATCTTACTGGTCCTCAGTGTGGTTCCATCTTACTGGTCCTCAGTGTGGTTCCATCTTACTGGTCCTCAGTGTGGTTCCATCTTACTGGTCCTCAGTGTGGTTCCATCTTACTGGTACTCAGTGTGGTCCCATCTTACTGGTCCTCAGTGTGGCTCCATCTTACTGGTCCTCAGTGTGGTTCCATCTTACTGGTCCTCAGTGTGGTTCCATCTTACTGGTCCTCAGTGTGGATCCATCTTACTGGTCCTCAGTGTGGCTCCATCTTACTGGTCCTCAGTGTGGTTGTATCTTAGTGGTCCTCAGTGTGGCTACGTCTTACTGGTCCTCAGTGTGGTTCCATCTTACTGATCCTCAGTACTGGTGGTGGTCCATCTTACTGGTCCTCAGTGTGGTTCCATCTTACTGGTCCTCAGTGTGGTTCCATCTTACTGATCCTCAGTGTGATTGTATCTTACTGGTCCTCAGTGTGGCTACATCTTACTGGTCCTCAGTGTGGTTCCATCTTACTACTGGTCCTCAGTGTGGTCAGTGTGTCCATCTTACTGGTCCTCAGTGTGGTCCCTCTCCTCAGTGTGGTTCCATCTTACTTACTGGTCCTCAGTGTGGTTCCATCTTACTGGTCCTCAGTGTGGTTCCATCTTTGTATCTTACTGGTCCTCAGTGTCCAGTGTGGTTCTTAATGGTCCTCTGTGTGGTTGCATCTTACTGGTCCTCAGTGTTATTCCATCTTACTGGTCCTCATTGTGGCTCCATCTTACTGGTCCTAAGTGTGGTTGCATCTTGCTGGTCCTCAGAGTCATTCCATCTTACTGGTCCTCCTTGTGGCTCCATCTTACTAGTCCTAAGTGTGGTTCCATCTTACTGGTCCTCAGTGTGGTTCCACCTAACGAGTCCTCAGTGTGATTCCACCTTACTGGTCCTCAGTGTGGTTCCATCTTACTGGTCCTCAGTGTGGTTCCATCTTACTGGTCCTCAGTGTGGTTCCATCTTACTGGTCCTCAGTGTGGTTCCATCTTACTGGTCCTCAGTGTGGTTCCATCTTACTGGTACTCAGTGTGGTTCCATCTTACTAGTCCTCAGTGTGGCTTCGTCTTACTGGTCCTCAGTGTGGTTTAATCTTACTGGTCCTAAGTGTGGTTCCATCTTACTGGTCCTCAGTGTGGTTCCATCTTACTGGTCCTCAGTGTGGTTCCATCTTACTGGTCCTCAGTGTGGCTACGTCTTACTGGTCCTCAGTGTGGTTCCATCTTACTGGTCCTCAGTGTGGTTCCATCTTACTGGTCCTCAGTGTGGTTCCATCTTACTGGTCCTCAGTGTGGTTCCATCTTACTGGTCCTCAGTGTGGTTCCACCTTACTGGTCCTCAGTGTGGATCCATCTTTCTGGTCCTCAGTGTGGTTCCATCATACTGGTTGTATCGTCAGTGTTCAGTGGTCAGTCGTCACGTGAGGTCACAGACCCTGAGCTGCTTGGGGATTAGCGTGGACGGTTACAAAGCATGGCTTGCTTCTACAGTGTTTTAAAAGCTGAGGTTGGAGAGTTGAAGGAGGAGGTCTTGCTTCTCCAGGAGGAGATTAGGAGGCTGAAGGTCCACCTCAATGGGCCTGGGAGAGAGTGTGAGGTGGTTGGAGATGTGGGGAATGAGGCTTCTAGCAGTGAGGTGCAGTCTGTCTCTCACTGTGAGGAGGCTGTAGGTGGGGTGGTAGCAACGGCTACCAGCAGTGAGGTGAAGGCCAGCACCTGCTACAAGTGGCGAGTTGTTCACAGTAATGGGAGGCGCATCAGAGTAAGGAAAGTTAAGAGTGCAGATCTGAAGGTAGGAAATCGCTTCTCTGTTCTCCAGGATGAATGTACTTCAGTGGCCAGTGAAGGTAAGGGTACTACTGCCCCTGCTAATGAAGGTAAGCGCATTCTTGTGGTTGGTGACTCTCAGGTAAGATATGTTGATCGTGCTTTTTGTAATAGGAATAAGAAGATGAGAGATAGAGTGTGCTTCCCTGGAGCTGGTGTTGGGGACATTGTCAACAGACTGGATAATATCATGTCAGGTAATGGGAACAAGCCCATTATCTGTCTCAGTGCTGGTGGAAATGATATTGGGAAGGGTAGGAGAGAAGAGCTGCTAGATAAGTACAGGTCAGCTATAGATTTCATTAAGTCTAAGGGAGGGATCCCAATCATATGTAGCATCTTGCCTAGAAGGGGAGTAGGAAATGAATGGTTGTCTAGGGCAATTGGTGTAAATTGCTGGCTAGACAGATACTGCAAGGAACTTGCAATCCCATTCATTGACAACTGGAACAACTTTTATGGCAAACATGATATGTATGCAAGGGATGGGGTTCATCTCTCTGGGGCAGGGGTGGTAGCACTTGCAGACTCGATTGAGAAGGCCATTGGTGAAATGCCTATGATTTTAAACTGATGGAAGATAGAGGTATGGGTGTGTGTGGGAAACAAGCAGGTTGCAACACTAGGGTTGGAAACAGTAAATGTATAAAAGGCATTCAGCATGAAGTTATAAATAAAGACAATAGAACAGGTCAGCAAACAAAGGGGGACAGCAGAGGGCAGCAAGGGATTAGCTCCCTTAAGGTTTACTATACTAATAGCAGGAGTGTTAGAAATAAGATAGATGAGCTAAGATTAATTGCAAGTGCAGGAAACATAGATATTATTGCTATAACAGAGACCTGGCTCAATCTGAAAGATAGAGAGATGCCCTCTGAATGTCACATACAAGGCTATAAATTATTCCACACTGACAGGGTTAACAGGAAAGGTGGTGGAGTAGCGATGTATGTCAGAGACAATTTAAATTGTTGTGTTAGACAAGATATTAAATTAGAAGCGTCAGCCACTGAATCTGTTTGGTTACAGCTTCTCGAGGGCCGAGAAAAACTAATTTTGGGTGTGATTTACAGGGCCCCAAATCTTGATAGGGAGTGCAGTAAACTTCTATGGGACGAAATTCGTAAGGCATCTACATACGAAAATGTTGTGCTAATGGGAGATTTCAACTATAGACAGATTGACTGGAGCAATTTGACAGGAAATTTAGAGTCGGGTGACTTTCTTGATACGATCCAGGATTGTTTTTTAAAACAGTTTGTGACAGAGCCAACTAGGGGAAATAACCTCCTTGACTTGGTTCTTGCCAGTAGGGAAACACTAATTAATAATCTTGAGGTTAATGATGAGCTTGGGGAGAGTGATCACAAATCACTCAGTTTTAACATAGCATGGAATTCCCCTAATAATGGCAATCAAGTCTCCGTCCCTGACTTTCGCTTGGCTGATTTCATAGGACTGAAAAATTACTTAGGTGGGCTGAACTGGAATGACCTGACTAGGGGTCAGGTAGGTGGTGATGGTTGCCGATATGATGCTTTCCAGGGCATAGTTCTAGCTGCTCAGTCAAATTATGTTCCAAATAGGGAAATCAGATCAAACAAAAATGATCCTAAATGGATGAACAATAGATTAAAATATCTGATTGGTCAAAAGAGAGGCATATATAGGCAAATCAAAAGAGGAGAGGGGCAATTAAGAAATCGATATATTCAGTTAAAGAGAGAAATAAAAAAGGGAATTAGAAAAGCAAATAGAGATTATGAGGTTAAAGTTGCAAGAGAATCGAAGACTAACCCAAAAGGATTCTTTCAGGTATACAGAAGTAAGATCAGGGACAAGATAGGCCCACTCAAAAGTTCCTCGGGTCAGCTCACTGACAGTGATAAGGAAATGTGTAGAATTTTTAACACATACTTCCTCTCAGTTTTTACACAGGAGGATACCAGCGATATTCCAGTAATGATAAATTATGTAGAACAGGACGATAATAAACTGTGCACTATTAGGGTCACAAGTGACATGGTCCTTAGGCAAATAGATAAATTAAAACCTAACAAATCCCCAGGCCCTGATGAACTGTATGCAAGGGTTCTAAAGGAATGTAAAGAGGAGCTTAGCACACCTTTGGCTAATCTTTTCAACATATCACTACAAACTGGCATGGTGCCAGATAAGTGGAAAATGGCAAATGTGATACCTATTTTCAAAACAGGTGACAGGTCCTTAGCTTCGAACTATAGACCAATAAGCCTAACCTCCATAGTGGGAAAATTTATGGAATCAATAATTGCCGAGGCAGTTCGTAGCCACCTTGAAAAGCATAAATTAATCAACGAATCTCAGCATGGTTTTACAAAGGGGCGTTCCTGCCTTACGAATTTATTAACTTTTTTCACTAAGGTATTTGAGGAGGTAGATCATGGTAATGAATATGATATTGTGTATATGGACTTCAGTAAGGCTTTTGACAGGGTCCCACATCAGAGACTATTGAGGAAAATTAAAGCACATGGAATAGGAGGAGAAATTTTTTCCTGGATAGAGGCATGGTTGACAAATAGGCAGCAGAGAGTTTGCATAAATGGGGAGAAATCAGAGTGGGGAAGCGTCACGAGCGGTGTTCCACAGGGGTCAGTGTTGGGCCCCCTGCTGTTCACAATCTACATAAACGACATAGATGAGGGCATAAAGAGCGACATCGGCAAGTTTGCCGATGACACCAAAATAGGCCGTCGAATTCATTCTGACGAGGACATTCGAGCACTCCAGGAGGATTTGAATAGACTGATGCAGTGGTCGGAGAAGTGGCAGATGCAGTTTAATATAGACAAATGCAAAGTTCTAAATGTTGGACAGGACAATAACCATGCCACATATAAACTAAATAATGTAGATCTTAATATTACGGATTGCGAAAAAGATTTAGGAGTTCTGGTTAGCAGTAATCTGAAACCAAGACAACAGTGCATAAGTGTTCGCAATAAAGCTAATAGAATCCTTGGCTTCATATCAAGAAGCATAAATAATAGGAGTCCTCAGGTTGTTCTTCAACTCTATACATCCTTGGTTAGGCCTCATTTAGATTATGCTGCACAGTTTTGGTCACCGTATTACAGAATGGATATAAATTCTCTGGAAAATGTACAAAGGAGGATGACAAAGATGATCCCATGTATCAGAAACCTTCCCTATGAGGATAGACTAAGGGCCCTGAAACTGCACTCTCTAGAAAGACGTAGAATGAGGGGGGATATGATTGAGGTTTATAAGTGGAAGACAGGAATAAATAAAGGGGATGTAAATAGTGTGCTGAAAATATCTAGCCTAGACAGGACTCGCAGCAATGGTTTTAAGTTGGAAAAATTCAGATTCAGGAGGGATATAGGAAAGTACTGGTTTGGTAATAGAGTTGTGGATGAGTGGAACAAACTCCCAAGTACCGTTATAGAGGCCAGAACGTTGTGTAGCTTTAAAAATAGGTTGGATAAATACATGAGTAGATGTGGGTGGGTGTGAGTTGGACCTGATAGCTTGTGCTAACAGGTCGGTTGCCGTGTTCCTCCCTTAAGTCAATGTGACCTGACCTGACTAGGTTGGGTGCATTGGCTTAAGCCGGTAGGGACTTGGACCTGCCTCGCATGGGCCAGTAGGCCTTCTGCAGTGTTCCTTCGTTCTTATGTTCCATCTTACTGGTCTTATGTTCTTCAGTGTGGTTCCATCTTTCTGGTCCTCTGTGTGGTTCCATCTTACTGGTCCTCAGTGTGGCTCCATCTTACTGGTCCTCAGTGTGGTTCCATCTTACTGGTCCTCAGTGTGTGTCCATCTTACTGGTCCTCAGTGTGGTTCCATCTTACTTTTACTCAGTGTGGTTCCATCTTACTAGTCCTCAGTGTGGATCCATCTTACTGTTCCTCAGTGTGGTTCCATCTTACTGGCCCTCAGTGTGGTTCCTTCTTACTGATCCTCAGTGTGGTTCCATCTTGCTGGTCCTCAGTGTGGTTTCAGGTTACTGGTCCTCAGTGTGGTTCCATCTTAATGGTCCTCAGAGTGGTTCCATCTTACTGGTCCTCAGTGTGCTTCCATCTTACTGGTCCTCAGTGTGGTTCCATCTTACTGGTTCTCAGTGTGGTTCCATCTTAGTGGTCCTCAGTGTGGCTGCGTCTTACTGGTCCTCAGTGTGGTTCCATCTTACTGGTCCTCAGTGTGGTTCCATCTTACTGGTCCTCAGTGTGGTTCCATCTTACTGGTCTTCAGTGTGATTCCATCTTACTGGTCCTCATTGTGGTTCCATCTTACTGGTCTTCAGTGTGATATCATCTTACTGGTCCTCAGTGTGGCTCCATCTTACTGGTCCTCAGTGTGGTTCCATCTTACTGGTCCACAGTGTGGTTCCATCTTACTGGTCTTCAGTGTGGTTCCATCTAACTGGTCTTCAGTGTGGTTGCATCTTACTGGTCCTCAGTGAGGTTCCATCTTACTGGTCCTCAGTGTGGCTCCATCTTACTGGTCCCAGTGTGGTTCCATCTTATTGGTCCTCAGAGTGGTTCCATCTTACTGGTGCTCAGTG
>NW_027201369.1:0-11194 GCF_038502225.1 Cherax quadricarinatus
TTACTGTGCTGGTCTTCTGTGCTACAAGCGTCAGGGCAACGCCTTCCTCCTGAACAAACGAATGGAAAAATAACAAATGATTAACTTGATGGATAATAATTATGGTATTTTTCTAAGGATTTTAATTAAAAATATAATAAATAAAAATTGGCCGCTGTGGTCCCAGTAGGATGTTGGGACATGAGAATCTTATGCCCAGGATGGTCTTCTGATGATGTTTTAGAAGAAATGGTGTTGGTTATCCTGGGTGGCGGTGTTCGTCCCATGTTCTGAAAATCCTGTCACTACTTGGTTGTATCACCACAATTCAGATTTTAGAGGTGAGGAGTCGTAATGTTCCACTACGTCCTGTAGACAGGGATCTTGCTCCAATTAACTAGCGTCTACCCTGGTTGACCAGGTCAGCAGCAGAGCTGATAATAAAGAAAACACTGGTTATATAAGTGTTAAATAAGTATGACAATGAAGAAAGACAAAGGCTGGTATTCTACTTCAATAGTGTCAGTACGCTGAGGTCAGTTGTCACGTGAGGTCATCCTGTCATAAGCTGTCTGGGAGTTAGCGAGGGGTGTTACCGAGCACCATGGCTTGTTGTAGTGTTTTATAATCTCAGGTTAAAGTGTTGAAGAAGAAGGTTCTACTTCTTCAGGAGGAAAATAGGAGGCTGAAGCTTCGCATAGATGGGTTTGGGAGCGAGTGTGAGATGGTTGGAGCTGGTAAGGAGGAAAAGGTTACCACCAGTGAGTTAGATAGCGGCAGCCGCTTTAAGTGGCAAGTGGTTCACAATTCAGGAAGAAAGAAGATAAGGAAAATTAATAGAGAAGATTTGAAGGTAGGAAATCAATTCTCTGATCTCCAGGACGAGTGTACTTCAGTGGTTAGTGAGGTTAAAGATACCATTGACCCCTGCTAATCAAGATAAGAATTCTCTGATGATGGGAGACTCTCAGGTAAGACATATGGACAGTGCTTTTTGTAACAGAGATAGGAAGGTCAGACAGAGAGTGTGCCTCCCAGGAGCTGGTGTTTGTGACATAGTCAGCAGGTTGGATAATATGATGTCAGGTAATGCAAAGAAGCCCATTATCTGTCTTAGCGCTGGTGGAAATGACATCAGGAAGGGGAGGAGACAGGAGCTGCTGGATAAGTACAGGTCAGCCATAGATGTAGTCAGGTCTAAGGGAGGGATTCCAGTCATATGTGGCATCTTGCCTACAAGGGGAGTGGACAATGTAAATTAGACACTTGTGCAACCCTTGGGTATCTTTATTGAGGAAACGTTTCGCCACACAGTGGCTTCATCAGTCCATACAAAGGAGAATCGTGAAGAACAGGAGGAGAATGAGGTAATCAGTCCCTCAACCTTGAGTCGATGTGGTCAATCCATCAATCTTGAATAGAATACAGCAAATGTACGGAGAAGCAGCTTATATACCGTAGGCAGGAGAGGTGCAGCAGTCGTAGGTGGTGTCACATTGATGGACATTAGTGTCAAGATTGATGGACTGACCACATCGACTCAAGGTTGAGGGACTGATTACCTCATTCTCCTCCTGTTCTTCAAGTTTCTCCTATGTATGGACTGATGAAGCCACTGTGTGGCGAAACGTTTCTTCAATAAAGATACCCAAGAGTTGCACATGTGTCTAATTTATCAACGGAATTTGTATTGATAAAGTCACTGGATGGCGAAACGTCTACAATAAAGATACCCAGATGTTGCACATGGATAATTTAAATTGTTGTGGTTGACATAAGAATAGAAACATCTGCCACATAATCTGTTTGGCTACAGTTTCTCGAGGGGTATGAAAAATTAATTTTGGGTGTGATATATAGGCCCCCAGCCTTGACAGGGAGTGCAGTAAGCTGCTACTGGACGAAATTCATAAGGCATCTAGATGTGAAAATGTTGTGTTAATGGGGGATTTTAACTTTACACAAATTGATTGGAACAGGAAATCTTGAGTCTAGTGACTTTGTTGATACAGTTCAGGATTGCTTTTTAAAACAGTTTGTGGAAACAATTTGCTTGACTTGCTTCTTGCCAACAAAGATTCACTAATTAATAATCCTGAGGTTAATGATGAGCTTAGGGAAAGTGATCACAAATCACTTAGTTTCAATATATTATGGAATTACCCAGTAAACTCCAATCAAGAATAGATGATAAATTATGTAAACCTAACTATGAACGATTCCCCAGGCCCTGATGAATTTTTTGCAAGGGTTTTAAAGGAATGTAAAGAGGAACTTTGCAAACCTTTGGCTAATCTTTTCAACATATCACAACAAACTGGCATAGTACCTGATAAGTGGAAAATGGCAAATGTAATACCTATTTACAAGACAGGTGACAGGTCCTTAGCTTCAAACTATAGACCAATAAGCCTTACCTCCATAGTGGGAAAATTTCTGGAATCAATAATAGCCGAGGTAATTCGTAGCCATTTTGAAAGGCATAAATTGATAAATGAATCTCAACACGGTTTTACTAAGGGGCATTCCTGTCTTACGAATTTACTAACTTTTTTCGCTAAGGTGCTTGAGGAGGTAGATCATAGTAATGAATATGATATTGTGTATATGGACTTCAGTAAGGCTTTTGATAGAGTTCCACATCAGAGACTTTTGAGGAAACTTAAGGCACACGGAATAGGAGGAGATATTTTTTCCTGGGTAGAGGCATGGTTGACAAATAGGCAGCAAAGAGTTTGCATAAATGGGGAGAAATCAGACTGGGGGCACGTCACAAGTGGTGTTCCACAGGGGTCAGTGTTGGGCCCCTTGTTGTTCACAATTTACATAAACGATATAGATGAGGGAATAAATAGCGACATAAGCAAATTTGCTGATGACACCAAAATAGGCCGTCCAATTCATTCCATTGAGGACATTAGTGCACTCCAGGATGATTTGAATAGACTGATGCAGTGGTCGGAGAAGTGGCAGATGCAGTTTAATATAGACAAATGCAAAGTTCTAAATGTTGGACAGGACAATAACCATGCCACTTATAAACTGAATAGTGTAGATCTTAATACTACTGATTGCGAAAAGGATTTAGGAGTTCTGGTTAGCAGTAATCTGAAACCAAGACAACAGTGCATAAGTGTTCGCAATAAAGCTAACAGAATCCTTGGCTTCATATCAAGAAGTATAAATAATAGAAGTCCTCAGGTTGTTCTTCAACTCTATATATCCTTGGTTAGGCCTCATTTAGATTATGCTGCACAGTTCTGGTCACCATATTACAGAATGGATATAAATGCACTGGAAAACGTACAGAGGAGGATGACAAAGTTGATCCCATGTATCAGAAATCTTCCCTATGAGGATAGACTGAGGGCCCTGAATCTGCACTCTCTAGAAAGGCGTAGAATTAGGGGGGATATGATTGAGGTGTATAAATGGAAAACAGGAATAAATAAAGGGGATGTAAATAGCGTGCTGAAAATATCCAGCCAAGACAGGACTCGCAGCAATGGTTTCAAGTTGGAAAAGTTCAGATTCAGGAAGGACATAGGAAAGCACTGGTTTGGTAATAGAGTTGTGGATGAGTGGAACAAACTCCCGAGTACCGTCATAGAAGCTAAGACCTTGTGTAGTTTTAAAAATAGGTTGGATAAATACATGAGTGGGTGTGGGTGGGTGTGAGTTGGACCTGACTAGCTTGGGCTACCAGGTCTGGTGCCGTGCTCCTTCCTTAAGTGGAAGTGACCTGACTAGGTGGTCATTGTTCTAGGCCGGGGGGTGGCATGGACCTGCTTCGCATGGGTCAGTAGGCCTGTTGCAGTGTTCCTTCTTTCTTATGTTCTTATTGTCAGTTAATGGTTCCTGGGGTGATCGCTCCCGTGACTCGGTCTCGGAACAGACTTCCTTAAATTGTAACTGAAAAATTAATTGTAACTGTAATTTAAAAAATAATTAGTACTTTTAATGTGATGGTACCTTTTTCTAGAAAATATATCAGTGTACGTATATCATACTTAGTCTACACTACGATTAAGTAATCAGTAGAGAAAATTACCAGGTAACACCTCAACCGTCATTATCATCTCACTGTACACGCGAGTTACACCTCTCTACCTTCATTATCATCTCACTGTACAGGTGAGTTACACCTCTCTACCTTCATTATCATCTCAGTGTACAGGTGAGTTACACCTCTCTACCTTCATTATCATCTCAGTGTACAGGTGAGTTGGTATAAACCTTGGTAATAAATACCGAAAAGTTGGTTTAGAAAGACACGTAAGCAAACACTATAACATATTTATTAGAAAACGTTTCGGTCCTGGGACCTTGATCACTTCTAACATACAGAGGTAGAAATACATATATATAGGCGGAGAGTGAGATGTGACGCACGTGACCTGAGGAATGTCATAAGAACATAAGAATGGAGGAACAGTGTAGAAGGCCTACTGGCCCATGCGAGGCAGGTCCTTATCAAAACAACCTCTACCTATGATGAGGACGGGTAGACGATGAAATCATGTGACTCCTGTGTTGTTGGGTTGGTGCTGCTTAAGTATCATGTATACATGATACTTAAGATGCAAGAGCCGAGACTATTGAGTGTAGGATAGGAAGTGGGGAAGGGAGAATATCTGAGGGGACACAGATGGGCTCCTTGACACATGAACCTGGGGAAGGTAGGATAGTATAGGACAGGAAGTGGGGAAGGGAGAATATCTGAGGGGACACAGATGGGCTCTTTGACACATGAACCTGGGGAAGGTAGGATAGTATAGGACAGGAAGTGGGGAAGGGAGAATATCTGAGGGGACACAGATGGACTCCTGGACACATGAACCTGGGGAATACTTAGATGCAAGATCAATGAGAGAGGGGACACAGACGGACACATGAACCTAGGGAAAGCATCAAAAACTGGCCTCCACGCGACAAACTAATAAGAATAATAATAATTATAATAATGATATAATGCGGAGATGGAACCATGAGAACGTTTCCTTACACCTGCTGTTCCTGTTCACTTAGCAGTAAGTAGGTACCTGGGTGTTCTATATAGTATGTGTTTCTATTCAGTATGTCAGTAATGTAGAAAAATGAGATAATTATTATATAATAATTTATAGAGATTCATCAAGGTAAGCTAGCCTATACGTGAGGCTTCGCTCTGTTCAGACATAAGTGACATTACACACACACACACACATATATATATATATATATATATATATATATATATATATATATATATATATATATATATATATATATATATATATATATATATATATATATATATATATATATATATATATTATGTCTGTAAAAGATATGCTCTCAATAAAATATAAAAAAATATATGTATAATTAAGTCTTCCTCTTCTGAACGTTGTCAATACGAAATGGTTGATGGATCTTACGGACAAGACATTACCCATTACGTTTAGACTGTGTGCAAGCAAACTTGTCTCAACATTACCATCATAAAGTATTGTGCTGTAACACCATCACCTCCCCCTCCCCCCCCACACATCATTCAATATGGTGTCACCATCGGTCGACTCTGACGACAGTATGCAAAACGTCCAGCGTTTTAAATGTTACAGAAAAAAAACAAGAGCAGCGAGAGTAAGAATGTGTATACTGTGTTTTATGTTTTTTTACTAATAAGAAATTAATGAATAAAATAGTAAAAGCTCTATAGATTTTTATTTACCCGTTGTTTGATAGTGCACACCTCTAAAATGCTGGACCCAGAGCTGTAGCATTTCTCATAATGGGTCAGGAGCTCTAAAACTTGTTACCCCTTTGGATAGGGTTATCCTAGGTAATTTTACCCCGTTGGGTCCAGGAGCTTACCTTTGTTAAACTATGAGACCTAGAGCTGTAGCTTATCACCTTGAGGGATCAACTTTGGGACCTCAGGAGCTGCCTTATGTATGTGACAGATAAGAACTTAACATAAAATATTAACTAGAGTAATAAACTCTAGGGACAACAAACGCCACATTTCAGTTACCATAAAATGTTAACTAGAGTAATAAACTCTAGGGACAACAAACGCCACATTGCAGTTACTCGACTCTTGAGAAAATATAAAAACAAAATCCTGATGACGCAGTTTTGATCCGAGGAAATAGGACTATTTTCATATTTGAAAACCTTGATACTAGAAAACGGACCTATACAGTTCTGAGTCACTCTGGGAAAATTTAAGTAACTAAGTATAACTTTGAGAAAATAAAAATAAATCTTGTTGATCCAGTCTTGATCCAAGGAATTGGAGTTTGCGCGCATAACGTGATCGGAGGGTATACGACATAGCGAGATATATCCTGAGGGTCAACGACATAGCGAGATATATCCTGAGGGTCCACGACATAGCGAGATATAGCCTGAGGGTCCACGACATAGTGAGATAGAACCTGTTTATTGCCCTAAGCAACAATGTATTCATGGACTCGGCAAAAAAAAGTACTTGTGCTTGCTAGAAATGTTACACCTCCACTGTTGTTTGGGAAAGTCAAATTTCTGAATAGCTTGTAAGACACTCTGGGAATCTGAAAAAATATCAGATGAAGAGGTGAGTATACAGTATTTGTAATGTATATAATAGCAGTGAATATTGCCTATAACTCTGTTGTGAAAATGCTGGATAACTCTAGCAAATGTCCTTAATTACTCTACCTGGAAAAACAGTCACATACCCTACTCCATCTGGGAATTTAGCACCGTTAATGTACTCTGCAGTAGCATAAGACTGTGATTTAAAGTTTTAATTAAAGGAAGAGAGTACAAGTTCATAGCAGATATATATGACACACATTCGATTATGTAATGCGGAGGAACAAACCTGAATCTATGGATCTTCCCAAAGAGGAAGAGATTGTTCCAGAATTTGTATAGGAAGGTTGAAGGGCTGCAATAAATGAAATTGATGGTTAAATGAAATATGGTAATCTTTCTGACATCTGTTATTATTTTGTACATAAGAATTGTGAAGGTGAGGGAAGTGAGCAAAACAAAGATAGTGATCACTGAGTACTGAAAATAAAAGATATACACAAATAACCCGCATATAGGAGGTTGAAACTTAAGACAACTTTTCACCTTAAGTTGGACCATTAACTAGTCACACTAGACAGAAAAACCTTTAGACATAATCCTTAATGATGCAAAATTTAAAGTTTATTAAGAGTACCTATCGAGGCTGAGAAATGTACTTGGTATCTATAATAAAGTTTATACAGTAACAGCTCTGAATGAAAGTGAAGAAGAGTTTGTATATCAGATCTGTAAGGGGCCATAGATTAGACTGGGGAATTAACTCGAGAATACCTGGAGGGTGTTCTGGGGGTGAACGACCCCTCAGCCTGGTCCATGACCAAGCCTCGCAGTGGATCAGGGTCTGATCAACTAGACTGTTACTACCTGACTCATGGGAAGTAATCAGGTTCAATCTAAGGAAGTAGTCCTGTCAACTGAGGTGTTTCGGTGCTAGTGATGGGTTCTTGATGCAAGGAATTGAACTTAGTCTTTCCCTTCCATGGACCTGTGTGACCCTTACGGTTTTAGCACTTTCCCATGAGCAAAATCATTCAAGAAGGATACCTTGAGACTGCTAAAATTCTCTTTATTTGAGAAACTGGATCTATCCTTCCTCTGGAACAAGCTGGATTACCTCATTTTCCAGGATGTTTATCACTGCTACGATTTATAGATTACAGGTGAAGTGCACAGGTACAAATATAATAATAATAATAATAATAATAATAATAATAATAATAATAATAATAATAATGATAATGATAATGATACACAGGTACAAATGTAATAATAATAATAATAATAATAATAATAATAATAATAATAATAATAATGATAATGATAACAATAATGATAGTAATAATAATAATGATAGTGATAATAATAATGATAGTGATAATAATAATGATAAGTGATAATAATAATAATGATAGTGATAATAATAATAATGATAGTGATAATAATAATAATGATAGTGATAATAATAATGATAGTGATAATAATAATGATAGTGATAATAATAATGATAGTGATAATAATAATGATAGTGATAATAATAATGATAGTGATAATAATAATAATGATAGTGATAATAATAATGATAGTGATAATAATAATAATGATAGTGATAATAATAATAATGATAGTGATAATAATAATGATAGTGATAATAATAATAATGATAGTGATAATAATAATAATGATAGTGATAATAATAATAATGATAGTGATAATAATAATAATGATAGTGATAATAATAATGATAGTGATAATAATAATGATAGTGATAATAATAATAATGATAGTGATAATAATAATAATGATAGTGATAATAATAATAATGATAGTGATAATAATAATGATAGTGATAATAATAATGATAGTGATAATAATAATAATGATAGTGATAATAATAATAATGATAGTGATAATAATAATGATAGTGATAATAATAATAATGATAGTGATAATAATAATAATGATAGTGATAATAATAATGATAGTGATAATAATAATGATAAGTGATAACAATAATAATGTGATAATAATAATGTGATAATAAGTAACAATTATAAAACTGATAATAATAATAATAATAATACTCCACTGGGAAGGTGTCTTGATGCCAGTGAGTTTCTCTTGATCTTAGGAACTAAGACTCTTGATGCCAGTGAGTTTCTCTTGATCTTAGGAACTAAGACTTGATGCCAGTGAGTTTCTCTTGATCTTAGGAACTAAGAGTTGATGCCAGTGAGTTTCTCTTGATCATAGGGACTAACACTCTTGATGCCAGTGAGTTTCTCTTGATCTTAGGAAGTAAGACTCTTGATGCCAGTGAGTTTCTCTTGATCATAGGAACTAACACTCTTGATGCCAGTAAGTTTCTCTTGATCTTAGGAACTAAGACTTTTGATGCCAGTGAGTTTCTCTTGATCTTAGGAACTAAGACTTGATGCCAGTGAGTTTCTCTTGATCTTAGGAACTAACACTCTTGATGCCAGTAAGTTTCTCTTGATCTTAGGAACTAAGACTCTTGATGCCAGTGAGTTTCTCTTGATCATAGGAACTAACACTCTTGATGCCAGTAAGTTTCTCTTGATCTTAGGAACTAAGACTCTTGATGCCAGTGAGTTTCTCTTGATCTTAGGAACTAAGACTTGATGCCAGTGAGTTTCTCTTGATCTTAGGAACTAAGACTTGATGCCAGTGAGTTTCTCTTGATCTTAGGAACTAAGACTTGATGCCAGTGAGTTTCTCTTGATCATAGGAACTAACACTCTTGATGCCAGTGAGTTTCTCTTGATCTTAGGAAGTAAGACTCTTGATGCCAGTGAGTTTCTCTTGATCTTAGGAACTAAGACTTGATGCCAGTGAGTTTCTCTTGATCTTAGGAACTAAGACTTGATGCCAGTGAGTTTCTCTTGATCTTAGGAACTAAGACTTGATGCCAGTGAGTTTCTCTTGATCTTAGGAACTAAGACTCTTGATGCCAATGAAAGTCTTTTGGTCCAAGGAATTAAAGTCATCCTCTCTTTCCAGAGATCGAATCAGATTGACTCCTTTTCCCCAAGTGCTATATGACCCCAACGGGTTTAGCGCTTTCTTCGAATTAAAATAAAGTAATAATGCTCATTATTATTATTATTATTATTATTATTATGATTATCAAAGTAAGCGCTAAACCGACAAGGGTCATACAGCGCAGATAATAATGCTCAGTATAGCCCTTATGGCTTTGCGGTAAGTTATGAAAATGTTGGATATAAATTTATTGCTAAGTGAAGAGAGTCACTTTGTACAGGGGTTGAGTCTTAGCTCCTGGCCCGGCCTCTCAACTTGCTGCCTGCCAGCTACTCTCTTCCCTAGCCACGTAGGTTCTGTAACTAGTACAGATTTTATTATATTAACAAGGGCAGTAACTTTTAAAGAGACTTGCCCATATATCTCGTCCCTCCTGCTGTTAAACCCGGGCCCCTTCGGATAAAAGTCAAACCAGGTAATGGAATCTAAACCCAGGCCTCCCGGGAGCGGTGAGCAGCATTTCTTAGTCCCTGAACCAGTGATTCTCAACCAGGTGTAAATTTACCCCTTGGGGCAAAAATTTCGTAGCATGGGGCAATATTTGATGTACGAAACCTGAATAATTTATTTTTTCTGACCTTGTTTTTCTGTCCCTTAATGAGGGAGTAAATGGAGTAATACATCAAGCCGAGCGGGTTAATGATGGAGGAAAAGTTGAGAATTCCTCCCCAAAACACTCTCAAGGGAGATTCCTTGATGTTGGCGAGGGTTTTGGATCCAAGGAAGTAGATCGAACCTTATTTCCTAGCTTCCCCAGATGCTGTATGACTCTTAGGGTGGCCCGTGGCCTGGTAGGCAGCGCTCTCGCCTCCCGGGGTCGATTACCATATGGGAATCGACCATTCGTTTTGGAACAGAATTTTGCGGAAGATACTCCAGTTAGACATCAGCTTAATTACTCGTAAACACTGTAGAATTTTCAAACAAAACCTTAATTTATAACTCAATAAATGTTTTTAATCTCACACCATACATAAATATTTTATTTTACTCTCTTTTTTTGTTTGTTTAATCTAAATGCCACATTTAAAAAAATCTGTTTTTCTTTTTCTTAGACACAACTGTAGCAGCACAGTTGTACTGAGTTGAAGTTGTGTATGTACTTACCTAATTTTGGTTGCCCTAAGTAGAGTCTCAGCTCCTGGTCTCCGTGCCTCTCCTGGCTGCTAGTAGATTTCCCACTGTTGGCATTTGAACTGGCATTCCTATTCTCAAAGATACGTATGGATTCTATTGTGTGTGTGTAATGTTACGTATGGATTATGTGTATGTGTGTATATTCTCCTAATTGTACTCACCTAATTGTGGTTGCAGGGATCGATTCATAGCTCTTGGCCCCGCCTCTTCACTCGTCGCTACTAGGTCTACTCTATCTCCATGAGCTTTATCATACCTCTTTTTAAAGCTATGTATGGATCCTGCCTCCACTACACCACTTTCCAGACTGTTCCAAGTCCTGACAACTCTATGACTGGAGAAATACTTCGACTAAATTAATAAGCTGTATATAATTATAGACTGCGTTTCATTTAATTAAAAAAAATTATTGGCATTAAAATATCAGTTTATTGATGGTATTCCTTATTGT
>NW_027201370.1:0-11177 GCF_038502225.1 Cherax quadricarinatus
TAACACTTGTGTAGTGTTGCATATAACACTTGTATAGTGTTGCATATAACACTTGTATAGTGTTGCATATAACACTTGTGTAGTGTTGCATATAACACTTGTGTAGTGTTGCATATAACACTTGTATAGTGTTGCATATAACACTTGTATAGTGTTGCATATAACACTTGTATAGTGTTGCATGTAACACTTGTATAGTGTTGCATGTAACACTTGTATAGTGTTGCATATAACACTTGTGTAGTGTTGCATATAACACTTGTGTAGTGTTGCATATAACACTTGTGTAGTGTTGCATGTAACACTTGTATAGTGTTGCATGTAACACTTGTATAGTGTTGCATGTAACACTTGTATATATAACACTTGTATAGTGTTGCATATAACACTTGTGTAGTGTTGCATATAACACTTGTATAGTGTTGCATATAACACTTGTATAGTGTTGCATATAACACTTGTGTAGTGTTGCATATAACACTTGTGTAGTGTTGCATATAACACATGTATAGTGTTGCATGTAACACTTGTATAGTGTTGCATGTAACACTTGTGTAGTGTTGCATATAACACTTGTATAGTGTTGCATATAACACTTGTATAGTGTTGCATATAACACTTGTGTAGTGTTGCATATAACACTTGTATAGTGTTGCATATAACACTTGTATAGTGTTGCATATAACACTTGTGTAGTGTTGCATATAACACTTGTGTAGTGTTGCATATAACACTTGTGTAGTGTTGCATATAACACTTGTGTAGTGTTGCATATAACACTTGTGTAGTGTTGCATATAACACTTATGAAGTGTTGCATATAACACTTGTATAGTGTTGCAAATAACACTTATGAAGTGTTGCATATAACACTTGTATAGTGTTGCAAATAACACTTATGTAGTAGTGTTGCATATAACACTTGTATAGTGTTGCATATAACACTTGTGTAGTGTTGCATATAACACTTGTGTAGTGTTGCATATAACACTTGTGTAGTGTTGCATATAACACTTGTATAGTGTTGCATATAACACTTGTGTAGTGTTGCATATAACACTTGCATGTAACACTTGTGTAGTGTTGCATATAACACTTGTATAGTGTTGCATATAACACTTGTGTATTGTTGCATATAACACTTGTATAGTGTTGCATATAACACTTGTATAGTGTTGCATATAACACTTGTATAGTGTTGCATATAACACTTGTATAGTGTTGCATGTAACACTTGTGTAGTGTTGCATATAACACTTGTGTAGTGTTGCATATAACACTTGTATAGTGTTGCATATAACACTTGTGTAGTGTTGCATATAACACTTGTATAGTGTTGCATATAACACTTGTATAGTGTTGCATATAACACTTGTGTAGTGTTGCATATAACACTTGTATAGTGTTGCATATAACACTTGTATAGTGTTGCATATAACACTTGTGTAGTGTTGCATATAACACTTGTATAGTGTTGCATATAACACTTGTATAGTGTTGCATATAACACTTGTATAGTGTTGCATATAACACTTGTGTAGTGTTGCATATAACACTTGTACAGTGTTGCATATAACACTTGTAACACTTGTGTAGTGTTGCATATAACACTTGTATAGTGTTGCATATAACACTTGTATAGTGTTGCATATAACACTTGTATAGTGTTGCATATAACACTTGTGTAGTGTTGCATATAACACTTGTGTAGTGTTGCATATAACACTTGTATAGTGTTGCATATAACACTTGTGTAGTGTTGCATATAACACTTGTATAGTGTTGCATATAACACTTGTATAGTGTTGCATATAACTCTTGTATAGTCTTGTGTAGTGTTGCATATAACACTTGTATAGTGTTGCATATAACACTTGTGTAGTGTTGCATATAACACTTGCATAGTGTTGCATATAACACTTGTATAGTGTTGCATATAACTCTTGTATAGTGTTGCATATAACACTTGTGTAGTGTTGCATATAACACTTGTATAGTGTTGCATATAACACTTGTATAGTGTTGCATATAACACTTGTATAGTGTTGCATATAACACTTGTATAGTGTTGCATATAACACTTGTATAGTGTTGCATATAACACTTGTAAAGTGTTGCATATAACACTTGTATAGTGTTGCATATAACACTTGTATAGTGTTGCATATAACACTTGTATAGTGTTGCATATAACACTTGTATAGTGTTGCATATAACACTTGTATAGTGTTGCATATAACACTTGTATAGTGTTGCATATAACACTTGTATAGTGTTGCATATAACACTTGTGTAGTGTTGCATATAACACTTGTATAGTGTTGCATGAAACACTTGTATAGTGTTGCATATAACACTTGTGTAGTGTTGCATATAACACTTGTGTAGTGTTGCATATAACACTTGTATAGTGTTGCATATAACACTTGTGTATTGTTGCATATAACACTTGTATAGTGTTGCATATAACACTTGTATAGTGTTGCATATAACACTTGTATAGTGTTGCATATAACACTTGTGTAGTGTTGCATATAACTTGTATAGTGTTGCATATAACACTTGTATAGTGTTGCATATAACACTTGTGTAGTGTTGCATATAACACTTGTATAGTGTTGCATATAACACTTGTATAGTGTTGCATATAACACTTGTGTAGTGTTGCATATAACACTTGTATAGTGTTGCATATAACACTTGTATAGTGTTGCATATAACACTTGTATAGTGTTGCATATAACACTTGTGTAGTGTTGCATATAACACTTGTATAGTGTTGCATATAACACTTGTGTAGTGTTGCATATAACACTTGTATAGTGTTGCATATAACACTTGTATAGTGTTGCATATAACACTTGTGTAGTGTTGCATATAACACTTGTTATAGTGTTGCATATAACACTTGTATAGTGTTGCATATAACACTTGTATAGTGTTGCATATAACACTTGTATAGTGTTGCATATAACACTTGTATAGTGTTGCATATAACACTTGTATAGTGTTGCATATAACACTTGTGTAGTGTTGCATATAACACTTGTATAGTGTTGCATATAACACTTGTATAGTGTTGCATATAACACTTGTATAGTGTTGCATATAACACTTGTGTAGTGTTGCATATAGCACTTGTGTAGTGTTGCATATAACACTTGTATAGTGATGCATGTAACACTTGTATAGTGTTGCATGTAACACTTGTATAGTGTTGCATATAACACTTGTGTAGTGTTGCATATAACACTTGTGTAGTGTTGCATATAACACTTATGAAGTGTTGCATATAACACTTGTATAGTGTTGCAAATAACACTTATGAAGTGTTGCATATAACACTTGTATAGTGTTGCATATAACACTTGTGTAGTGTTGCATATAACACTTGTGTAGTGTTGCATATAACACTTGTATAGTGTTGCATATAACACTTGTGTAGTGTTGCATATAACACTTGTGTAGTGTTGCATATAACACTTGTATAGTGTTGCATATAACACTTGTATAGTGTTGCATATAACACTTGTATAGTGTTGCATATAACACTTGTATAGTGTTGCATATAACACTTGTATAGTGTTGCATATAACACTTGTATAGTGTTGCATATAACACTTGTATAGTGTTGCATATAACACTTGTATAGTGTTGCATATAACACTTGTATAGTGTTGCATATAACAGTGTTGCATATAACACTTGTATAGTGTTGCATATAACACTTGTATAGTGTTGCATATAACACTTGTATAGTGTTGCATATAACACATATAACACTTGTATAGTGTTGCATATAACACTTGTATAGTGTTGCATATAACACTTGTGTAGTGTTGCATGTAACATAGTGTTGCATATAACACTTGTGTGTGTTGCATATAACACTTGTATAGTGTTGCATATAACACTTGTATAGTGTTGCATATAACACTTGTATAGTGTTGCATATAACACTTGTATAGTGTTGCATATAACACTTGTATAGTGTTGCATATAACACTTGTATAGTGTTGCATATAACACTTGTATAGTGTTGCATATAACACTTGTATAGTGTTGCATATAACACTTGTGTAGTGTTGCATATAACACTTGTATAGTGTTGCATATAACACTTCTATAGTGTTGCAGTGTTGTAACACTTGTGTAGTGTTGCATATAACACTTGTGTAGTGTTGCATATAACACTTGTATAGTGTTGCATATAACACTTGTGTAGTGTTGCATATAACACTTGTGTAGTGTTACATATAACACATATAACACTTGTATAGTGTTGCATATAACACTTGTGTAGTGTTGCACGTAACACTTGTATAGTGTTGCATGTAACACTTGTAACATAGTGTTGCATATAACACTTGTATAGTGTTGCATATAACACTTGTATAGTGTTGCATATAACACTTGTGTAGTGTTGCATATAACACTTGTATAGTGTTGCATATAACACTTGTATAGTGTTGCATATAACACTTGTGTAGTGTTGCATATAACACTTGTATAGTGTTGCATATAACACTTGTATAGTGTTGCATATAACACTTGTGTAGTGTTGCATATAACACTTGTATAGTGTTGCATATAACACTTGTACAGTGTTGCATATAACACTTGTATAGTGTTGCATATAACACTTGTATAGTGTTGCATATAACACTTGTATAGTGTTGCATATAACACTTGTATAGTGTTGCATATAACACTTGTGTAGTGTTGCATATAACACTTGTATAGTGTTGCATATAACACTTGTATAGTGTTGCATATAACACTTGTGTAGTGTTGCATATAACACTTGTGTAGTGTTGCATATAACACATAGTGTTGCATATAACACTTGTATAGTGTTGCATATAACACTTGTGTAGTGTTGCATATAACACTTGTATAGTGTTGCATATAACACTTGTATAGTGTTGCATATAACACTTGTGTAGTGTTGCATATAACACTTGTATAGTGTTGCATATAACACTTGTATAGTGTTGCATATAACACTTGTGTAGTGTTGCATATAACACTTGTATAGTGTTGCATATAACACTTGTATAGTGTTGCATATAACACTTGTGTAGTGTTGCATATAACACTTGTATAGTGTTGCATATAACACTTGTATAGTGTTGCATATAACACTTGTGTAGTGTTGCATATAACACTTGTATAGTGTTGCATATAACACTTGTGTAGTGTTGCATATAACACTTGTATAGTGTTGCATATAACACTTGTGTAGTGTTGCATATAACACTTGTATAGTGTTGCATATAACACTTGTATAGTGTTGCATATAACACTTGTGTAGTGTTGCATATAACACTTGTATAGTGTTGCATATAACACTTGTATAGTGTTGCATATAACACTTGTATAGTGTTGCATATAACACTTGTATAGTGTTGCATATAACACTTGTATAGTGTTGCATATAACACTTGTATAGTGTTGCATATAACACTTGTATAGTGTTGCATATAACACTTGTGTAGTGTTGCATATAACACTTGTATAGTGTTGCATATAACACTTGTATAGTGTTGCATATAACACTTGTATAGTGTTTATAACACTTGTATAGTGTTGCATAACACTTGTATAGTGTTGCATATAACACTTGTGTAGTGTTGCATATAACATAGTGTTGCATATAACACTTGTGTAGTGTTGCACATAACACTTGCATAGTGTTGCATATA
Organism: Cherax quadricarinatus; assembly: GCF_038502225.1. Lineage (NCBI taxonomy): Eukaryota > Metazoa > Arthropoda > Malacostraca > Decapoda > Parastacidae > Cherax > Cherax quadricarinatus. The sequence goes on from NW_027201370.1 coordinate 5,705, forward strand.
ACACTTGTATAGTGTTGCATATAACACTTGTATAGTGTTGCATATAACACTTGTATAGTGTTGCATATAACACTTGTATAGTGTTGCATACAACACTTGTATAGTGTTGCATATAACACTTGTATAGTGTTGCATATAACACTTGTATAGTGTTGCATATAACACTTGTAACATAGTGTTGCATATAACACTTGTTAGTGTTGCATATAACACTTGTATAGTGTTGCATATAACACTTGTGTAGTGTTGCATATAACACTTGTATAGTGTTGCATATAACACTTGTATAGTGTTGCATATAACACTTGTATAGTGTTGCATATAACACTTGTATAGTGTTGCATATAACACTTGTATAGTGTTGCATGTAACACTTGTATAGTGTTGCATATAACACTTGTGTAGTGTTGCATATAACACTTGTGTAGTGTTGCATATAACACTTGTATAGTGTTGCATATAACACTTGTGTAGTGTTGCATATAACACTTGTGTAGTGTTGCATATAACACTTGTATAGTGTTGCATATAACACTTGTGTAGTGTTGCATATAACACTTGTGTAGTGTTGCATATAACACTTGTATAGTGTTGCATATAACACTTGTATAGTGTTGCATATAACACTTGTGTAGTGTTGCATATAACACTTGTATAGTGTTGCATATAACACTTGTATAGTGTTGCATATAACACTTGTGTAGTGTTGCATATAACACTTGTATAGTGTTGCATATAACACTTGTATAGTGTTGCATATAACACTTGTATTGTGTTGCATATAACACTTGTATAGTGTTGCTATTAACACTTGTATAGTGTTGCATATAACACTTGTATAGTGTTGCATATAACACTTGTATAGTGTTGCATGTAACACTTGTATAGTGTTGCATGTAACACTTGTATAGTGTTGCATATAACACTTGTATAGTGTTGCATATAACACTTGTATAGTGTTGCATATAACACTTGTATAGTGTTGCATATAACACTTGTGTAGTGTTGCATATTGTATAGTGTTGCATATAACACTTGTATAGTGTTGCATATAACACTTGTGTAGTGTTGCATATAACACTTGTATAGTGTTGCATATAACACTTGTATAGTGTTGCATATAACACTTGTATAGTGTTGCATATAACACTTGTGTAGTGTTGCATATAACACTTGTATAGTGTTGCATATAACACTTGTATAGTGTTGCATATAACACTTGTGTAGTGTTGCATATAACACTTGTATAGTGTTGCATATAACACTTGTATAGTGTTGCATATAACACTTGTATAGTGTTGCATATAACACTTGTATAGTGTTGCATATAACACTTGTATAGTGTTGCATATAAACTTGTATAGTGTTGCATATAACACTTGTATAGTGTTGCATATAACACTTGTATAGTGTTGCATATAACACTTGTATAGTGTTGCATATAACACTTGTATAGTGTTGCATATAACACTTGTATAGTGTTGCATATAACACTTGTATAGTGTTGCATATAACACTTGTATAGTGTTGCATATAACACTTGTATAGTGTTGCATATAACACTTGTGTAGTGTTGCACTTGTATAGTGTTGCATATAACACTTGTGTAGTGTTGCATATAACACTTGTGTAGTGTTGCATATAACACTTGTGTAGTGTTGCATATAACACTTGTATAGTGTTGCATATAACACTTGTGTAGTGTTGCATATAACACTTGTGTAGTGTTGCATATAACACTTGTATAGTGTTGCATATAACACTTGTGTAGTGTTGCATATAACACTTGCATAGTGTTGCATATAACACTTGTATAGTGTTGCATATAACACTTGTATAGTGTTGCATATAACACTTGTATAGTGTTGCATATAACACTTGTGTAGTGTTGCATATAACACTTGTATAGTGTTGCATATAACACTTGTATAGTGTTGCATATAACACTTGTGTAGTGTTGCATATAACACTTGTATAGTGTTGCATATAACACTTGTGTAGTGTTGCATATAACACTTGTATAGTGTTGCATATAACACTTGTATAGTGTTGCATATAACACTTGTATAGTGTTGCATATAACACTTGTATAGTGTTGCATATAACACTTGTATAGTGTTGCATATAACACTTGTGTAGTGTTGCATATAACACTTGTGTAGTGTTGCATATAACACTTGTATAGTGTTGCATATAACACTTGTATAGTGTTGCATATAACACTTGTATAGTGTTGCATATAACACTTGTATAGTGTTGCATATAACACTTGTATAGTGTTGCATGTAACACTTGTGTAGTGTTGCATATAACACTTGCATATAACACTTGTAGTGTTGCATATAACACTGCATGTAACATAGTGTTGCATATAACACTTGTATAGTGTTGCATATAACAGTGTTGCATATAACACTTGTATAGTGTTGCATATAACACTTGTAACACTTAGTGTTGCATATAACACTTGTGTAGTGTTGCATATAACACTTGTATAGTGTTGCATATAACACTTGTATAGTGTTGCATATAACACTTGTATAGTGTTGCATATAACACTTGTATAGTGTTGCATATAACACTTGTATAGTGTTGCATGTAACACTTGTGTAGTGTTGCATATAACACTTGTATAGTGTTGCATATAACATATAACACTTGTATAGTGTTGCATATAACACTTGTATAGTGTTGCATATAACACTTGTATAGTGTTGCATATAACACTTGTATAGTGTTGCATATAACACTTGCATATAACACTTGTATAGTGTTGCATATAACACTTGTATAGTGTTGCATATAACACTTGTATAGTGTTGCATATAACACTTGTATAGTGTTGCATATAACACTTGTATAGTGTTGCATATAACACTTGTATAGTGTTGCATATAACACTTGTAAAGTGTTGCATATAACACTTGTATAGTGTTGCATATAACACTTGTATAGTGTTGCATATAACACTTGTATAGTGTTGCATATAACACTTGTATAGTGTTGCATATAACACTTGTATAGTGTTGCATATAACACTTGTATAGTGTTGCATATAACACTTGTATAGTGTTGCATATAACACTTGTGTAGTGTTGCATATAACACTTGTAACACTTGTATAGTGTTGCATATAACACTTGTATAGTGTTGCATGTAACACTTGTATAGTGTTGCATATAACACTTGTGTAGTGTTGCATATAACACTTGTGTAGTGTTGCATATAACACTTGTATAGTGTTGCATATAACACTTGTATAGTGTTGCATATAACACTTGTGTAGTGTTGCATATAACACTTGTGTAGTGTTGCATATAACACTTGTGTAGTGTTGCATATAACACTTGTGTAGTGTTGCATATAACACTTGTGTAGTGTTGCATATAACACTTGTATAGTGTTGCATATAACACTTGTATAGTGTTGCATATAACACTTGTATAGTGTTGCATATAACACTTGTATAGTGTTGCATATAACACTTGTATAGTGTTGCATATAACACTTGTATAGTGTTGCATATAACACTTGTATAGTGTTGCATATAACACTTGTATAGTGTTGCATATAACACTTGTATAGTGTTGCATATAACACTTGTATAGTGTTGCATATAACACTTGTGTAGTGTTGCATATAACACTTGTATAGTGTTGCATATAACACTTGTATAGTGTTGCATATAACACTTGTATAGTGTTGCATATAACACTTGTATAGTGTTGCATATAACACTTGTATAGTGTTGCATATAACACTTGTATAGTGTTGCATATAACACTTGTATAGTGTTGCATATAACACTTGTATAGTGTTGCATATAACACTTGTGTAGTGTTGCATATAACACTTGTATAGTGTTGCATATAACACTTGTATAGTGTTGCATATAACACTTGTGTAGTGTTGCATATAACACTTGTGTAGTGTTGCATATAACACTTGTATAGTGTTGCATATAACACTTGTGTAGTGTTGCATATAACACTTGTATAGTGTTGCATATAACACTTGTAGTGTTGCATATAACACTTGTATAGTGTTGCATATAACACTTGTATAGTGTTGCATATAACACTTGTATAGTGTTGCATATAACACTTGTGTAGTGTTGCATATAACACTTGTGTAGTGTTGCATATAACACTTGTATAGTGTTGCATATAACACTTGTATAGTGTTGCATGTAACACTTGTGTAGTGTTGCATATAACACTTGTATAGTGTTGCATATAACACTTGTGTAGTGTTGCATATAACACTTGTATAGTGTTGCATATAACACTTGCATATATCACTTGTATAGTGTTGCATGTAACACTTGTATAGTGTTGCATATAACACTTGTATAGTGTTGCATATAACACTTGTATAGTGTTGCATATAACACTTGTATAGTGTTGCATATAACACTTGTATAGTGTTGCATATAACACTTGTATAGTGTTGCATATAACACTTGTATAGTGTTGCATATAACACTTGTGTAGTGTTGCATATAACACTTGTATAGTGTTGCATATAACACTTGTATAGTGTTGCATATAACACTTGTGTATTGTTGCATATAACACTTGTATAGTGTTGCATATAACACTTGTTTAGTGTTGCATATAACACTTGTGTAGTGTTGCATATAACACTTGTATAGTGTTGCATATAACACTTGTATAGTGTTGCATATAACACTTGTATAGTGTTGCATATAACACTTGTATAGTGTTGCATATAACACTTGTGTAGTGTTGCATATAACACTTGTGTAGTGTTGCATATAACACTTGTGTAGTGTTGCATATAACACTTGTATAGTGTTGCATATAACACTTGTATAGTGTTGCATATAACACTTGTATAGTGTTGCATATAACACTTGTATAGTGTTGCATATAACACTTGTATAGTGTTGCATATAACACTTGTATAGTGTTGCATATAACACTTGTATAGTGTTGCATATAACACTTGTGTAGTGTTGCATATAACACTTGTATAGTGTTGCATATAACACTTGTGTAGTGTTGCATATAACACTTGTATAGTGTTGCATATAACACTTGTATAGTGTTGCATATAACACTTGTATAGTGTTGCATATAACACTTGTATAGTGTTGCATATAACACTTGTATAGTGTTGCATATAACACTTGTATAGTGTTGCATATAACACTTGTATAGTGTTGCATATAACACTTGTATAGTGTTGCATATAACACTTGTATAGTGTTGCATATAACACTTGTATAGTGTTGCATATAACACTTGTATAGTGTTGCATATAACACTTGTATAGTGTTGCATATAACACTTGTATAGTGTTGCATATAACACTTGTATAGTGTTGCATATAACACTTGTATAGTGTTGCATATAACACTTGTATAGTGTTGCATATAACACTTGTATAGTGTTGCATATAACACTTGTATAGTGTTGCATATAACACTTGTATAGTGTTGCATATAACA
>NW_027201371.1:0-11176 GCF_038502225.1 Cherax quadricarinatus
AGAAACCAATTTAATAACTTAATAGTATTAAGGGTTTTATTAAAGAAAACCTAGCAGGTGAGTGGGTGAGGGTGGGTAAGGGTGGGAGAGGGTGGGTGAGGGTAGGTGAGGGTGGGTGAGGGTGGGTGAGGGTGGGTAAGGGTGGGAGAGGGTGGGTGAGGGTAGGTGAGGGTGGGTGAGGGTGGGTGAGGGTGAGTGAGGGTGGGTGAGGGCGGGTGAGGGTGTGTAAGGGTGGGTGAGGGTGGGTGAAGGTAGGTGAGGGTGGGTGAGGGTGGGTGAGGGTGGGTGAGGGTGTGTAAGGGTGGGTGAGGGTGGGTGAGGGTGGGTGAGGGTGGGTGAGGGTAGGTGAGGGTGGGTGAGGGTGGGTGAGGGTGGGTGAGGGTGGGTGAGGGCGGGTGAGGGTGTGTGAGGGTGGGTGAGGGTGGGTGAAGGTAGATGAGGGTGGGTGAGGGTGGGTGAGGGTGTGTAAGGGTGGGTGAGGGTGAGTGAGGGTGGGTGAGGGTGGGTGAGGGTGGGTGAGGGTAGGTGAGGATGAGATGTCTCGGGATAATCGAACATTCGTGCCTAATTCTGTTTGATGATCGAGGGCAACTTCTTCATTAGACGCTCCCAGCATGGTGAACCTGGTGTCCGGTGTGTACAGTGATCACAGTGTCAGGTGTATACAGAGATCGCAGAGTCAGGTGTGTACAGTGATCGCAGTGTCAGGTGTGCACGCCTGTTGGTGAGGTCAGAGGCAAGGTGTCAAGGGAGAGGGAACGAGTAGGATCATGTGAATAATGAATAAGGAAGTAGACATGGATAAAGTGAAGATGGAGTGAACTGTAACAACATACAACAGGAGAGAACAGATGGCACGAAAGAGTCAGGTAGGACATTTAACAGTTAAAAGAGACGGTAAGGAAATCATTTCTATGACACAAGCAGCGAAAGATCCGACATGGAAGCAGAAAACGCGATAAACGTGCGGGGATGTGAGAACAGCAGTCAACTAGCATCCGCGAAGCTGAAGAGTAGCGTAATATTTGATAAGTGACCAGTAAATATGAAGTCAGGGAAGCGCACGTAGAGGAGAGCAGTAGTGAGAGGTAGTAATACAGAGGCGAGAGTGAGCGAGGAAGCGAACACAGAAGGTAAAGAAAGCAAGAGGGAAGATTAAGCGGTGTTTGTACAGACGGCAGGAGAGACGAGGATCATGATGAAAATCTGGGATGCAAACCTTAAATGGAAGGACCAGCGCAGTTAGATCAAATTTGTATTGCAGCGTGGACAAGACAGTGAAAACTGTGTGTGTGTGTGTGTGTGTGTGTGTGTGTGTGTGTGTGTGTGTGTGTGTGTGTGTGTGTGTGTGTGTGTGTGTGTATGTATGTTAATACACTGAGACTAATAAACTGTCCCAGCGTTCCTGTGACTCATCCAATTTTACAGCTGTAATGTGTGTGTACTCTCTGTCTCAACCTCTTCAACCTGTCCTCATCTGCTCTAGTTGTAAGTCGTGACCATAACTTCTCTGGCCCTCTTTTCTTCTAGGCTTCATAAACTTCTCGTGGTCCATCTCTTTCAATTACGGTACTATACTCGTTGCAGATATTTTTAACTGGAGTTTCTTCATATATTTGATCAGGTGTGGGCCCTAGGACGGGCTTAACTTAATCTGTATATAATAAATATTGTTCTTGATTCTTTGTTCACGTTCTTGACAATACTTCTTAAGTTTGCTAATTTTGCAAATACTGCTGAAGTTGTATGATTGATAGTTATATTTGTTTATATACCTTGTTCCATAACTATTCCCAATTTTTTTTTCTTCATACGTTGTAATGCATGTTCCTCAAAGCTGTATTCCGGGTCCTGTCTTCTCACACACTTCCACGTTCTCATAAATGTGTCTTTATTACTCGCGAACTCAGTAGAAAGCTTCCATATCATCCGGGGCATCACTGGATAAGTGGTAAGTGAAAATGAATGAAAAATGAGACAGAAGGTGGAAGAAAGAGAAAGTAGAGGTGCAGAGAAGGAAGTGGAAGATGTATGGAGTAGAAGAGAGCAATGCTCGAGTGTGTAGCAGAAGTGTGTGGTTATGAAAGGATGGGTGGGAAGAGGAATAATTGATGGAATGGCTGAGGTATATACACTGTTAAATACACAACAAGAAGCAGCTACTGGTGAATATGCAGACACTAAACTAAATTAAACACACACAGAGAAGAACGAGTACAAGCGCTGCTAAACTTCTAGAGACAATTACGGGCATATAAAAAGCACCTTAATCCAGTTGCAACAATGAAGAATGCTCAAGATGCAACATCCTGGCTGTATTCAAAATTGAGTACTATTACAAAGACGTAAACTAGCATTGAGCAACCTGTGTTTTTTTTTAAGAGAAGAGCTTTGATATTTCACTAAGGTGTGTTGATGTCATCAGATGGCCATGAAGCCAGTTGATGTCATCAGTACATGCAAATGACTGGCATCAGAATGGTCTCAAGTGTATTTTTGTGTTAAGGCATTATCTTGTGAAATTCAATTTACCCACACTGGTAAAAATATAATAATAATAATAATAATAATAATAATAATAATAATAATAATAAGAAGAAGAAGAAGAAGAAGAAGAAGAAGAAGAAGAAGAAGAAGAAGAAGAAGAAGAAGAAGAAGACGAAGAGGAAACAAAGACCAACATATCCTCTATGGCAAAGAACATTACTGAGCAACATTATTTTCTAAGCAAGTCATGAAGCTGATACATTGGGCATTTCCTCAGCTGTTTGTGTTAGAATAATGGAGACAGACCCTTCCTGAGGGACTGCTATGCTCCCCACATATATGCGTTATTTTGCATACGAAATCAGTGTTCAGAAGCAGTGTTATGAAAAGTGTCACGTACAAGGACAAGGACATAGCTGATGAGTGGGCGAGAGACGGAGGAGGAAGGGGCGGGACATAGTACTAGTGACACTGTATCTAGTTTGGGAGATACCCAGGTGGGCCAAGACGAGGTTCAGTTCGGCTAGAGAAAGGACGGTCCAGACCCAGTCTCCCCCACTTTGGTGGGCCAAGAGGAAGCTACATTTTCTCACAAGATAGACTGAACACACTCTTGCTTGCTCTGGTGGACCAAATGAACTGTAAGTACTGAGAGAGAGCACGATCTTCATTCAGTTTTGCATGCTCCTCTCCTCACACATTCCGCATGTAGTGATGACAAGACACTATTGTACGTTATGAAAAAGAGCATTTGGTAAAGATATAGCCTGGAATTTATAATATTTGCTATGTCTTTGATAAAGATTTAAATATATTGCAATTTCAGTTTTTTTAAGATGGGAAAGGCGCGCCTTTAATGGCCTTTATTACGGTTTTTAGAATACCATCTTTGTGATAGGTGACGAACATTGTCATATATATATATATATATATATATATATATATATATATATATATATATATATATATATATATATATATATATATATATATATATATACATATATATATATATCGTGGGGATCTCATACTAAGGTGAAACTAAAATCAAGTATTCTCGTGTCTTGGACCACATGTGGGTTTCCTGTTACCGGTGACTAGAGATAACGACACTATGATACTCCATCACTGTTTACTACTTGAGTTACCAGGTGTTCGAGGGATGACAATGCTGGCCCCGAGCAAAATGTTTACATCAAAGGATCGTTCCTGTGTCAAGTGTGACTCTGTGTCATGTATGACCCTGTGCCATGTGTGACCCTGTGTCAAGTGTGACCCTGTGTCGTGTGTGACCCTGTGTCATGTGTGACCCTATGTTGTGTTTGTCACTAAGTCGTATTTGTGTAGTCAAGAGATTGCATTGTTTCTCGCAGAGCTGCGATCGTTTTAATGTACATAAACTTTACAATCTTGAAGCCGGGTCAGCTGCAGTTTATACTTCCCCAATGTACACACGCTCTAATATATAAACGCTCGAAGAATGTATACATACTCGAATCTGTGCATCTAAAACTACATACATGCCCGCAAAAATTAGATTAGATTCTGCCGCTGAAGTGGCTAGTTTCTTATTCACCCCATATCCATCGTGTGGAGGGAAGTGCAAAAGTATATGGATACACAAAAGATCTAGGAACCTAGGCTCCAAAAGGGTTAACAAGAGTACGTCTGGATTTACATTTACAGTTGATTTCTCCATTGCAAGAAATGTCTGGTGGGTCTTATTTTCATGAAAAAGATATCTTGACATATCACATAGGTTTTTATATCTATGTGAATAATAAACCACATAGTTTTCAAGATAGTGACCATAGGGATGGCTACATACTTTGCATTTGATCGTCTCCTGTGTGTCTGCCAAACTGCCAGAAGTACTTATAATCAAGCATAAACCTGGCTAGTACTACATCAGTCAGTCCGTTTACATTGCAAATTGTTCCATAAACGTATCAAGGTTCATGGTATCAGAGTGGATGATAAATCTGTTCAGAAGTAAATTCACATAGATCTAATTGCGGTGTGAAAACACTCAGTTTCATTGAGTTTCATGTCTGCAAAGAAACTCATTCATATATAAATTAATCACACGATAAACGCGTCCTGTGACGAAAAAAATCACGAGATAATTTTATAATTCATCGTCTCGTATTTTTATTGTATGAAATAAAAATTATAAAGCTCACTGTATTTGAAATAAAGCCAGTAAATAAAGTACGCGTTTCTTTCTAATTTAGGATTAAATCCCTTTTATTGTTTACTAACACGAGATCTCTTCAGCACCTTGATGCTACTGAAGGGATCTTGATTTTAAGAAATAGATACACTCTTTTCCCCTCGATCAAACCAATTTTTATTCCACTTTCTAAAAGCTGTATGACCCCCTACATGTTTACAGCTTTCCAATAATAATAATAATAATAATAATAATAATAATAATAATAATAATAATAATAATAATAATAATAATAATAATAATAGCAATAACAATAATAATAATTGACAAAAAAAATAATATAATTGCAAAAACCAATAATAATAATAACAATAATTATCAAGAGACTTATTATACCTATATACAATATTACTTCCAGAAGTAAAAGAAATATTCTCATTGTAGAAAAGTTGAACTATTGTTCATGCACAAAGATATTAAAAAAAAATAAAAATCAAGAAAATAATTTCTGACAGGATAAGATTATTAACGAGGAACTTAAATAAAGATAGACAAGAGAGGGAGAAAATACTTCTAGACTTTTAAGGGTAGAACTGATTCGACAGAGGCATAAACCCCATAAAGATGTCAGTTGAAGGTTGTTAGAGACTTCACAAAGGAAGTTCAGCAGCCAGGACCTTCCTGGAGGTATGAGCCAGAAAAGCTAAAAATGTTATCGAAATGAAGTGAATTTATGTCACTTCATGGTGAGATATTTACCAGAAGGTGCAGTTTTTTTGAAGTTTAGTACTGATATATTTCCCAGAACGTGCATTTGTGCAGCTTTTTGCGAGTATATTTACTTGAAGGTGTATTTTCGTGCCTCAGTAGTGATATTTTTGGAGCGCATGATTCACTGGTGGGACTTAGTGGTGATATTTATATAAGTGCAACTGTGGCACTTAGTGGTGAAAAAATTACCACTAAGTGCATTTGTGGGACTTACAGTTAATTTATTCATAACAAGGAGCATTTATGGGGCTTAATGTCAATTTATTCATAAGAAGGTGTATTTGTGGTGCTTAGTAGTGATATAGTTATATGGAGTTGCATTTGTAAAAGATGACTGGTGACATTTGTAAAAGATGACTGGTGACATTTGTAAAAGATGACTGGTGACATTTGTAAAAGATGACTGGTGACATTTGTAAAAGATGACTGGTGACATTTGTAAAAGATGACTGGTGACATTTTGACATATTTAGACAAACTGAGGCTCTTTTGCATATATTTTCCGGGTGGATTTGTGTAGGTGAGTGGTGATATATATACCAGGAGGTGCATTTATGAGACCGAGTGGGGTGAGTGGTGATATATATACTAGTAGGTGCATTTATGAGACCGAGTGGTGATATTTTTGGCTCTGGTAAACTTCTACTTGAGAATAAATCAAGAGAGAGAACCTTTGTTATAAAGTTTAGAAAACATCTTTGACAACCCGGGCCAAGACCCGTCCTGGCCAACCTACCGGACAACCCAGGCCAAGAACCGTCCTTGCCAACCTACCGGACAACCCAAGCCAAGACCCGTCCTGGCCAACCTACCTGTACATCCTTGACACGACTTTCTTGCACCAGTTGTCCGCTTAATGTGTTGAAAATACTGATAATGATGATGAAATGGTAGCAATAATAATGATGGGATGGTAATAGTGATGAAAATGTGGATTATGACGATGATAGTGATGAGGGTAGTGATTATATTGAGAGCAATTATGATAACAGGATGGTGAGGATGATAGTGATAGGATGAGGGCGATGATGATGATAGTGATGATATGGATTATGATGATGATAATATTTATATAAACATAAAGAGGGAGCACGGATGCAGGCCTACTGGCCCAAGCTAGGCAAGTCCAAGTCACACCCACTCATAAGAAGGAAGGAGCACTGCTGGGCAAGTCCGATACACATTATGATGATGATGATGACTAAGGTGACGAAGGTGGTGTTGGCGAGACAGTTCAATGAGTCAAGTCAAACCTAGATTATAACTGTTGAGGGTCGTCTTAGCAGGCTAGAAATCAACTCGGTCAAGGGGCAAGGTTCGAACCTATGCCTTACCAGTGCTCAGACTAACAAGCTGTGCGGGCCAGTGGTTAGAGCCCTGGTCTGACGGTTTCAGGACTGGCATGCCATGGGTTTCAACTCTGCCTGTTTCCCAAGTTAACATATATGTACATAAGTACAAACAGATACGCTGACACACACACACACACACACACACACACATGTATACATTCCCTGCCACATCTTTCACTTCCGTTGTCTAGACCTGTCTGCACCGTCCACTAGGAAGCGTCTGACTATCCACCGTAATTGTCTGCTCTTTACTGTGAGTCATGTGGTCAACACCACAAGCTAACAACTCCAATTTCGCGGTAACAATAAAAAAAATTACGTTCGCGGAAAGATTGGATTTTTCTCGCTGCCTTAAGGAACTGTTTTCCTTGCGATGTGAGAACGCACGTTCTTATATCGTTTAAAAAAAATGTTCGTAATATTTTATAACGCTAGCAAAACATATGGGATTCATTTTTTTTTTTTTTTTAGTGAAATTTCGTACTTGTGTTTCTTTAAATCTATATATTTTTTTTATTTTTGATTAGAAAATGGGAAGGTTATATAATATTATGCATCTCATTCCTTCGCGGGTTAATGATGTGTCAACACAGCGCCTCGCCTCTCTCCTCTCTCTCTTTATTCTCATTTCTCTCATTTAACTGCTCTCTGTAAACACTCATTATACAGTATGGTGTAAACCTTTTTTATTAACAAACTGGCCGATTCCCACCAAGGCAGGGTGGCCCGAAAAAGAAAAACTTTCACCATCATTCACTCCATCACTGTCTTGCCAGAAGGGTGCTTTACACTACAGTTTTTAAACTGCAACATTAACACCCCTCCTTCAGAGTGCAGGCACTGTACTTCCCATCTCCAGGACTCAAGTCCGGCCTGCCGGTTTCCCTGAATCCCTTCATAAATGTTACTTTGCTCACACTCCAACAGCACGTCAAGTATTAAAAACCATTTGTCTCCATTCACTCCTATCAAACACGCTCACGCATGCCCGCTGGAAGTCCAAGCCCCTCGCACACAAAACCTCCTTTACCCCCTCCCTCCAACCTTTCCTAGGCCGACCCCTACCCCGCCTTCCTTCCGCTACAGACTGATACACTCTTGAAGTCATTCTGTTTCGCTCCATTCTCTCTACATGTCCGAACCACCTCAACAACCCTTCCTCAGCCCTCTGGACAACAGTTTTGGCAATCCCGCACCTCCTCCTAACTTCCAAACTACGAATTCTCTGCATTATATTCACACCACACATTGCCCTCAGACATGACATCTCCACTGCCTCCAGCCTTCTCCTCGCTGCAACATTCATCACCCATGCTTCACACCCATATAAGAGCGTTGGTAAAACTATACTCTCATACATTCCCCTCTTTGCCTCCAAGGACAAAGTTCTTTGTCTCCACAGACTCCTAAGTGCACCGCTCACCCTTTTCCCCTCATCAATTCTATGATTCACCTCATCTTTCATAGACCCATCCGCTGACACGTCCACTCCCAAATATCTGAATACATTCACCTCCTCCATACTCTCTCCCTCCAATCTGATATCCAATCTTTCATCACCTAATCTTTTTGTTATCCTCATAACCTTACTCTTTCCTGTATTCACTTTTAATTTTCTTCTTTTACATACCCTACCAAATTCATCCACCAACCTCTGCAACTTCTCTTCAGAATCTCCCAAGAGCACAGTGTCATCAGCAAAGAGCAACTGTGACAACTCCCACTTTATGTGTGATTCTTTATCTTTTAACTCCACGCCTCTTGCCAAGACCCTCGCATTTACTTCTCTTACAACCCCATCTATAAATATATTAAACAACCACGGTGACATCACACATCCTTGTCTAAGGCCTACTTTTACTGGGAAATAATCTCCCTCTTTCCTACATACTCTAACTTGAGCCTCACTATCCTCGTAAAAACTCTTCACTGCTTTCAGTAACCTACCTCCTACACCATACACCTGCAACATCTGCCACATTGCCCCCCTATCCACCCTGTCATACGCCTTTTCCAAATCCATAAATGCCACAAAGACCTCTTTAGCCTTATCTAAATACTGTTCACTTATATGTTTCACTGTAAACACCTGGTCCACACACCCCCTACCTTTCCTAAAGCCTCCTTGTTCATCTGCTATCCTATTCTCCGTCTTACTCTTAATTCTTTCAATAATAACTCTACCATACACTTTACCAGGTATACTCAACAGACTTATCCCCCTATAATTTTTGCACTCTCTTTTGTCCCCTTTGCCTTTATACAAAGGAACTATGCATGCTCTCTGCCAATCCCCAGGTACCTTACCCTCTTCCATACATTTATTAAATAATTGCACCAACCACTCCAAAACTATATCCCCACCTGCTTTTAACATTTCTATCTTTATCCCATCAATCCCGGCTGCCTTACCCCCTTTCATTTTACCTACTGCCTCACGAACTTCCCCCACACTCACAACTGGCTCTTCCTCACTCATACAAGATGTTATTCCTCCTTGCCCTATACACGAAATCACAGCTTCCCTATCTTCATCAACATTTAACAATTCCTCAAAATATTCATTCCATCTTCCCAATACCTCTAACTCTCCATTTAATAACTCTCCTCTTCTATTTTTAACTGACAAATCCATTTGTTCTCTAGGCTTCCTTAACTTGTTAATCTCATTCCAAAACTTTTTCTTATTTTCAACAAAATTTGTTGATAACATCTCACCCACTCTCTCATTTGCTCTCTTTTTACATTGCTTCACCACTCTCTTAACCTCTCTCTTTTTCTCCATATACTCTTCCCTCCTTGCATCACTTCTACTTTGTAAAAAAAAAAAACAAATTTTATGTATTACAAATGAATCTAATTTGTTTTGGCTGCGCAGCAGGCAAAACATGACTTCAAAGTTTTCTTCACTCTTGATAATTCCTGTACTCATCCGGATGATTTGCTGTATGCGCACCCACATGTAAAAGCTGTATTTTACCTCTAAATACAGCATCTTTAATACAACCATTGGATCGTAGAGTTATTAGGTCATTCAAGTGTAACTACACACAAAAGGTGATGCATAAACTTGTTGCATCAGTGGACACTGACTCCGACTTTGCAGTACCAAACATTTGGAATAAATTTAATATTGCAGATGCCATTAGCTATGTTAGAAGTGCATGGAATGAAGTGTCCCAATGAATTAAATACAGTCTTGGGAAAGTTGGGGCCTAGTATAGTAAATACTTATACAGGTTTTTCCTCGCTTGAGAGTCAGGTGCAGAAAACAGCTCAGCTGGCAAGAAGATTACCATGTGATGGCTCTGATGATTTGAAGGATGATGTAAATGAGCTCTTAGAAGTTGATAGCGAAGACAGAATTCCAGAGGAAATATTGGCAGAGCTCAATGAGCAGATACAAGGGAGGAAGATAACAGAAAAAGATGGAGAACCTGAAGAAAAACAGTTAACATTGCCAGTTATGTGAGCAGTTCCATGTTGCTGCTAACCTAGCAGATTTTTTCACTGAATAGGATCCTGACAAATCTAGAAGCCCTGCGGGGTATATTATTATTATTATTATAATCAAGGGGGAAGCGCTAAACCCGGAGGATTATACAGCGCCTGGGGGGGGATGTGGAAGGCATTCAGGCTTAATTCGGGGAACTGGAGCACAGATCCAATTCCCTAAATCAAGAGCCCCTCACCAACATCAAGGAACCTTCCTTGAGGGGCCTGCGGGGTATAGAGCAGCTGATGATGCCTTACCATCAGCTGTATAAAGTGCTGCATGGAAAAGCGACCAGAGATGCATTACAGAATTTCTTACTTCTCCAGTAACACCATCGACTTTAGTGCCAGAGCCTCAACCATTTACTTTAGGTGACAGTCCACAACCATCCACCTCAGATGACAATTCACAATTTTTCACCTCAGCCTAGTAGAGCCACAGCATCTCTCTTCACTCTGTTCAGAATCATCTACATTCACCAGAAACCATAGTTTAAGGCAATTTCTGTAACATTTATAGACTTTACCAATGCATTAAACGTAATATATCTCGACAACCAGCTACAATTACATTATCATTTTATTTGCTTACAATTTGGAGGCCTAAAAAGTCGCTTGCCATATTTAGGAGTTTAAGGAACATAACCCTATTTTTCTTTTGTATTCTTCAGTTTATTTTAGTCTGAGACGCCATTTTCAAGACTGTAACTACTATCTTAATCGACCGCTGACATTAGCAACAAATCACTAAGTTCATCAATAACTGCTTAAATATAGGCTTTCATATACTGAATTCTTCTCTTCATTGTTGACTCCTGGCAGTGTTGGTGACACTGCCAGGAGGGGAAGTTCAAGAACATTTCAGGATATCCTGTTGGCGTGAGTCAGCCTAGTCCGC
>NW_027201372.1:0-11173 GCF_038502225.1 Cherax quadricarinatus
TGTAGCAACTTGTGCGACAGTTGGTTGTGCTGAGTGTAGCAACATGTGCGACAGTTGGTTGTGCTGAGTGTAGCAACATGTGCGACAGTTGGTTGTGTTGAGTGTAGCAACATGTGCGACAGTTGGTTGTGCTGAGTGTAGCAACATGTGCGACAGTTGGTTGTGCTGAGTGTAGCAACATGTGCGACAGTTGGTTGTGCTGAGTGTAGCAACATGTGCGACAGTTGGTTGTGCTGAGTGTAGCAACATGTGCGACAGTTGGTTGTGCTGAGTGTAGCAACATGTGCGACAGTTGGTTGTGCTGAGTGTAGCAACATGTGCGACAGTTGGTTGTGTTGAGTGTAGCAACATGTGCGACAGTTGGTTGTGCTGAGTGTAGCAACATGTGCGACAGTTGGTTGTGCTGAGTGTAGCAACATGTGCGACAGTTGGTTGTGTTGAGTGTAGCAACATGTGCGACAGTTGGTTGTGTTGAGTGTGTAGTTGGTTGTGCAACATGTGCGACAGTTGGTTGTGTTGAGTGTAGCAACATGTGCGACAGTTGGTTGTGTTGAGTGTAGCAACATGTGCGACAGTTGGTTGTGTTGAGTGTAGCAACATGTGCGACAGTTGGTTGTGTTGAGTGTAGCAACATGTGCGACAGTTGGTTGGGCTGAGTGTAGCAACATGTGCGACACAGCAACATGTGCGACAGTTGTTGTGTTGTGCAACATGTGAGTGTAGCAACATGTGCGACAGTTGGCAACATGTTGTGTTGAGTGTAGCAACATGTGCGACAGTTGGTTGTGTTGAGTGTAGCAACATGTGCGACAGTTGGTTGTGTTGAGTGTAGCAACATGTGCGACAGTTGGTTGTGCTGAGTGTAGCAACATGTGCGACAGTTGGTTGTGTTGAGTGTAGCAACATGTGCGACAGTTGGTTGTGCTGAGTGTAGCAACATGTGCGACAGTTGTAGCAACATGTGCGACAGTTGGTTGTGCTGAGTGTAGCAACATGTGCGACAGTTGGTTGTGCTGAGTGTAGCAACATGTGCGACAGTTGGTTGTGCTGAGTGTAGCAACATGTGCGACAGTTGGTTGTGCTGAGTGTAGCAACATGTGCGACAGTTGGTTGTGCTGAGTGTAGCAACATGTGCGACAGTTGGTTGTGTTGAGTGTAGCAACATGTGCGACAGTTGGTTGTGTTGAGTGTAGCAACATGTGCGACAGTTGGTTGTGTTGAGTGTAGCAACATGTGCGACAGTTGGTTGTGTTGAGTGTAGCAACATGTGCGACAGTTGGTTGTGTTGAGTGTAGCAACATGTGCGACAGTTGGTTGTGTTGAGTGTAGCAACATGTGCGACAGTTGGTTGTGTTGAGTGTAGCAACATGTGCGACAGTTGGTTGTGTTGAGTGTAGCAACA
This sequence comes from Cherax quadricarinatus, assembly GCF_038502225.1. Classification (NCBI taxonomy): domain Eukaryota; kingdom Metazoa; phylum Arthropoda; class Malacostraca; order Decapoda; family Parastacidae; genus Cherax; species Cherax quadricarinatus. The sequence continues at coordinate 1,403 of NW_027201372.1, forward strand.
TGTGCGACAGTTGTAGCAACATTGTGTTGAGTGTAGCAACATGTGCGACAGTTGTGTTGTGCAACATGTGACAGTTGCTTGTGTAGTGTAGCAACATGTGCGACAGTTGGTTGTGCTGAGGGTAGCAACATGTGCGACAGTTGCTTGTGTGCATGACAGTTGGTTGTGTTGAGTGTAGCAACATGTGCGACAGTTGGTTGTGTTGAGTGTAGCAACAAGTGCGACAGTTGGTTGTGTTGGTTGTGCTGAGTGTAGCAACATGTGCGACAGTTGGTTGTGTTGAGTGTTGTGTTGATTGTAGCAACATGTGCGACAGTTGGTTGTGTGAGTGTAGCAACATGTGCGACAGTTGGTTCTGTTGAGTGTAGCAACATGTGCGACAGTAGCAACATGTGCGACACATTGGTTGTGCTGAGTGTAGCAACATGTGCGACAGTTGGTTGTGGTGAGTGTAGCAACATGTGCGACAGTTGGTTGTGCTGAGTGTAGCAACATGTGCGACAGTTGGTTGTGCTGAGTGTAGCAACATGTGCGACAGTTGGTTGTGCTGAGTGTAGCAACATGTGCGACAGTTGGTTGTGCTGAGTGTAGCAACATGTGCGACAGTTGGTTGTGCTGGGTGTAGACAGTGTACAACAGTTGGTTGTGCTGAGTGTGCAACATGTGCGACAGTTGTTGTGTGTAGCAACATGTGCGACAGTGTAGCAACATGTGCGACAGTTGGTTGTGCTGAGTGTAGCAACATGTGCGACAGTTGGTTGTGCTGAGTGTAGCAACATGTGCGACAGTTGGTTGTGTTGAGTGTAGCAACATGTGCGACAGTTGGTTGTGCTGAGTGTAGCAACATGTGCGACAGTTGGTTGTGTTGAGTGTAGCAACATGTGCGACAGTTGGTTGTGCTGAGTGTAGCAACATGTGCGACAGTTGGTTGTGTTGAGTGTAGTTGAGTGTAGCAACATGTGCGACAGTTGGTTGTGCTGAGTGTAGCAACATGTGCGACAGTTGGTTGTGCTGAGTGTAGCAACATGTGCGACAGTTGGTTGTGTTGAGTGTAGCAACATGTGCGACAGTTGGTTGTGCTGAGTGTAGCAACATGTGCGACAGTTGGTTGTGCTGAGTGTAGCAACATGTGCGACAGTTGGTTGTGTTGAGTGTAGCAACATGTGCGACAGTTGGTTGTGTTGAGTGTAGCAACATGTGCGACAGTTGGTTGTGCTGAGTGTAGCAACATGTGCGACAGTTGGTTGTGCTGAGTGTAGCAACATGTGCGACAGTTGGTTGTGCTGAGTGTAGCAACATGTGCGACAGTTGGTTGTGCTGAGTGTAGCAACATGTGCGACAGTTGGTTGTGCTGAGTGTAGCAACATGTGCGACAGTTGGTTGTGCTGAGTGTAGCAACATGTGCGACAGTTGGTTGTGCTGAGTGTAGCAACATGTGCGACAGTTGGTTGTGTTGAGTGTAGCAACATGTGCGACAGTTGGTTGTGCTGAGTGAGTGTAGCAACATGTGCGACAGTTGGTTGTGCTGAGTGTAGCAACATGTGCGACAGTTGGTTGTGCTGAGTGTAGCAACATGTGCGACAGTTGCTTGTGCTGAGTGTAGCAACATGTGCGACAGTTGGTTGTGTTGAGTGTAGCAACATGTGCGACAGTTGGTTGTGTTGAGTGTAGCAACATGTGCGACAGTTGGTGTGTTGAGTGTAACATGTGCGACAGTTGGATGCGTTGAGTGTAGCAACATGTGCGACAGTTGGTTGTGTTGAGTGTAGCAACATGTGCGACAGTTGGTTGTGCTGAGTGTAGCAACATGTGCGACAGTTGGTTGTGCTGAGTGTAGCAACATGTGCGACAGTTCTTTGTGCTGAGTGTAGCAACATGTGTGACAGTTGGTAGTGTTGAGTGTAGCAACATGTGCGACAGTTGGTTGTGTTGAGTGTAGCAACATGTGCGACAGTTGGTTGTGCTGAGTGTAGCAACAAGTGCGACAGTTGGTTGTGCTGAGTGTAGCAACATGTGCGACAGTAGGTTGTGTTGAGTGTAGCAACATGTGCGACAGTAGGTTGTACTGAGTGTAACAACTTGTGCGACAGTTGGTTGTGCTGAGTGTAGCAACGTGTGCGACAGTAGGTTGTGTTGAGTGTAGCAACATGTGCGACAGTTGGTTGTGCTGAGTGTAGGCAACTTGTGCGACAGTTGGTTGTGTTGAGTGTAGCAACATGTGCGACAGTTGGTGTGTTGTGTAGCAACATGTGCGACAGTTGTGCTGAGTGTAGCAACATGTGCGACAGTTGGTTGTGCTGAGTGTAGCAACATGTGCGACAGTTGGTTGTGTTGAGTGTAGCAACATGTGCGACAGTTGGTTGTGTTGAGTGTAGCAACATGTGCGACAGTTGGTTGTGTTGAGTGTAGCAACATGTGCGACAGTTGGTTGTGCTGAGTGTAGCAACATGTGCGACAGTTGGTTGTGCTGAGTGTAGCAACATGTGCGACAGTTGGTTGTGCTGAGTGTAGCAACATGTGCGACAGTTGGTTGTGCTGAGTGTAGCAACATGTGCGACAGTTGGTTGTGTTGAGTGTAGCAACATGTGCGACAGTTGTGCTGAGTGTAGCAACATGTGCGACAGTGTAGCAACTTGTGCGACAGTTGGTTGTGCTGAGTGTAGCAACATGTGCGACAGTTGGTTGTGTTGAGTGTAGCAACATGTGCGACAGTTGGTTGTGCTGAGTGTAGCAACATGTGCGACAGTTGGTTGTGATGAGTGTAGCAACATGTGCGACAGTTGGTTGTGCTGAGTGTAGCAACATGTGCGACAGTTGGTTGTGTTGAGTGTAGCAACATGTGCGACAGTTGGTTGTGTTGAGTGTAGCAACATGTGACAACATGTGCGACAGTTGGTTGTGCTGAGTGTAGCAACATGTGCGACAGTTGGTTGTGCTGAGTGTAGCAACATGTGCGACAGTTGGTTGTGTTGAGTGTAGCAACATGTGCGACAGTTGGTTGTGTTGAGTGTAGCAACATGTGCGACAGTTGCTTGTGCTGAGTGTAGCAACATGTGCGACAGTTGGTTGTGCTGAGTGTAGCAACATGTGCGACAGTTGGTTGTGCTGAGTGTAGCAACATGTGCGACAGTTGGTTGTGTTGAGTGTAGCAACATGTGCGACAGTTGGTTGTGTTGAGTGTAGCAACATGTGCGACAGTTGTTGTGCTTGTGCAACATGTGAGTGTAGCAACATGTGCGACAGTTGGTTGTGTTGAGTGTAGCAACATGTGCGAGCAGTTGGTTGTGCTGAGTGTAGCAACATGTGCGACAGTGTGGTTGTGACTGAGTGTAGCAACATGTGCGACAGTTGGTTGTGTTGAGTGTAGCAACATGTGCGACAGCGACAGTGTAGCAACATGTAGCAACATGTGCGACAGTTGGTTGTGTTGAGTGTAGCAACATGTGCGACAGTTGGTTGTGTTGAGTGTAGCAACTTGTGCGACAGTTGGTTGTGCTGAGTGTAGCAACATGTGCGACAGTTGGTTGTGTTGAGTGTAGCAACATGTGCGACACAGTTGAGTGTAGCAACATGTGCGACAGTTGTTGTGTTGAGTGTAGCAACATGTGCGACAGTTGGTTGTGTTGAGTGTAGCAACATGTGCGACAGTGTAGCAACATGTGCGACAGTTTGGTTGTGCTGAGTGTAGCAACATGTGCGACAGTTGGTTGTGCTGAGTGTAGCAACATGTGCGACAGTTGGTTGTGTTGAGTGTAGCAACATGTGCGACAGTTGGTTGTGTTGAGTGTAGCAACATGTGCGACAGTTGGTTGTGTTGAGTGTAGCAACATGTGCGACAGTTGGTTGTGTTGAGTGTAGCAACATGTGCGACAGTTGGTTGTGCTGAGTGTAGCAACATGTGCGACAGTTGGTTGTGCTGAGTGTAGCAACATGTGCGACAGTTGGTTGTGCTGAGTGTAGCAACATGTGCGACAGTTGGTTGTGTTGAGTGTAGCAACATGTGCGACAGTTGGTTGTGTTGAGTGTAGCAACATGTGCGACAGTTGGTTGTGTTGAGTGTAGCAACATGTGCGACAGTTGGTTGTGCTGAGTGTAGCAACATGTGCGACAGTTGCTTGTGTGTGCGACAGTTGGTTGTGCTGAGTGTAGCAACATGTGCGACAGTTGGTTGTGCTGAGTGTAGCAACTTATGCGACAGTTGGTTGTGTTGAGTGTAGCAACATGTGCGACACTTTGGTTCTGCTGAGTGTAGCAACAAGTGCGACAGTTGGTTGTGTTGAGTGTAGCAACAGGTGCGACAGTTGGTGGTGTTGAGTGTAGCAACATATGCGACAGTTGTGTTGAGTGTGTGCGACAGTTGGTAGCGTAGAGTGTAGCAACATGTGCGACAGTTGGTTGTGCTGAGTGTAGCAACATGTGCGACAGTTGGTTGTGTTGAGTGTAGCAACATGTGCGACAGTTGGTTGTGTTGAGTGTAGCAACATGTGCGACAGTTGGTTGTGTTGAGTGTAACAACATGTGCGACAGTTGGTTGTGTTGAGTGTAGCAACATGTGCGACAGTTGGTTGTGTAGCAACATGTGCGACAGTTGGTTGTGTGTAGCAACATGTGCGACAGTTGGTTGTGTTGAGTGTAGCGACACATGTGCGACAGTTGGTTGTGTTGGTTGTTGAGTGTAGCAACATGTGCGACAGTTGGTTGTGCTGAGTGTAGCAACATGTGCGACAGCAACATGTGCGACAGTTGGTTGTGCTGAGTGTAGCAACATGTGCGACAGTTGGTTGTGTTGAGTGTAGCAACATGTGCGACAGTTGGTTGTGCTGAGTGTAGCAACATGTGCGACAGTTGGTTGTGCTGAGTGTAGCAACATGTGCGACAGTTGGTTGTGCTGAGTGTAGCAACATGTGCGACAGTTGGTTGTGTTGAGTGTAGCAACATGTGCGACAGTTGGTTGTGTTGAGTGTAGCAACATGTGCGACAGTTGGTTGTGCTGAGTGTAGCAACATGTGCGACAGTTGGTTGTGCTGAGTGTAGCAACATGTGCGACAGTTGGTTGTGCTGAGTGTAGCAACATGTGCGACAGTTGGTTGTGTTGAGTGTAGCAACATGTGCGACAGTTGGTTGTGTTGAGTGTAGCAACATGTGCGACAGTTGGTTGTGCTGAGTGTAGCAACATGTGCGACAGTTGGTTGTGTTGAGTGTAGCAACATGTGCGACAGTTGGTTGTGCTGAGTGTAGCAACATGTGCGACAGTTGGTTGTGCTGAGTGTAGCAACATGTGCGACAGTTGGTTGTGCTGAGTGTAGCAACATGTGCGACAGTTGGTTGTGTTGAGTGTAGCAACATGTGCGACAGTTGGTTGTGCTGAGTGTAGCAACATGTGAGTGTAGCAACATGTGCGACAGTTGGTTGTGTTGAGTGTAGCAACATGTGCGACAGTTGGTTGGGGTGAGTGTAGCAACATGTGCGACGGTTGTGTTAAGTGTAGCAACATGTGCGACAGTTGGTTGTGTTAAGTGTAGCAACATGTGCGACAGTTGGTTGTGTTAAGTGTAGCAACATGTGCGACAGTTGGTTGTGTTAAGTGTAGCAACATGTGCGACAGTTGGTTGTGTTGAGTGTAGCAACATGTGCGACAGTTGGTTGTGTTGAGTGTAGCAACATGTGCGACAGTTGGTTGTGTTGAGTGTAGCAACATGTGCGACAGTTGTTTGTGTTGAGTGTAGCAACATGTGCGACAGTTGGTTGTGCTGAGTGTAGCAACATGTGCGACAGTTGGTTGTGTTGAGTGTAGCAACATGTGCGACAGTTGGTTGTGCTGAGTGTAGCAACATGTGCGACAGTTGGTTGTGCTGAGTGTAGCAACATGTGCGACAGTTGGTTGTGTTGAGTGTAGCAACATGTGCGACAGTTGGTTGTGCTGAGTGTAGCAACATGTGCGACAGTTGGTTGTGCTGAGTGTAGCAACATGTGCGACAGTTGGTTGTGCTGAGTGTAGCAACATGTGCGACAGTTGGTTGTGTTGAGTGTAGCAACATGTGCGACAGTTGGTTGTGTTGAGTGTAGCAACATGTGCGACAGTTGGTTGTGCTGAGTGTAGCAACATGTGCGACAGTTGGTTGTGTTGAGTGTAGCAACATGTGCGACAGTTGGTTGTGTTGAGTGTAGCAACATGTGCGACAGTTGGTTGTGCTGAGTGTAGCAACATGTGCGACAGTTAGTTGTGCTGAGTGTAGCAACATGTGCGACAGTTGGTTGTGCTGAGTGTAGCAACATGTGCGACAGTTGGTTGTGCTGAGTGTAGCAACATGTGCGACAGTTGGTTGTGTTGAGTGTAGCAACATGTGCGACAGTTGGTTGTGTTGAGTGTAGCAACATGTGCGACAGTTGGTTGTGCTGAGTGTAGCAACATGTGCGACAGTTGGTTGTGCTGAGTGTAGCAACATGTGCGACAGTTGGTTGTGTTGAGTGTAGCAACATGTGCGACAGTTGGTTGTGTTGAGTGTAGCAACATGTGCGACAGTTGGTTGTGTTGAGTGTAGCAACATGTGCGACAGTTGGTTGTGTTGAGTGTAGCAACATGTGCGACAGTTGGTTGTGTTGAGTGTAGCAACATGTGCGACAGTTGGTTGTTGAGTGTAGCAACATGTGCGACAGTTGGTTGTGCTGAGTGTAGCAACATGTGCGACAGTTGGTTGTGCTGAGTGTAGCAACATGTGCGACAGTTGGTTGTGTTGAGTGTAGCAACATGTGCGACAGTTGGTTGTGCTGAGTGTAGCAACATGTGCGACAGTTGGTTGTGCTGAGTGTAGCAACATGTGCGACAGTTGGTTGTGTTGAGTGTAGCAACATGTGCGACAGTTGGTTGTGTTGAGTGTAGCAACATGTGCGACAGTTGGTTGTGTTGAGTGTAGCAACATGTGCGACAGTTGGTTGTGCTGAGTGTAGCAACATGTGCGACAGTTGGTTGTGCTGAGTGTAGCAACATGTGCGACAGTTGGTTGTGATGAGTGTAGCAACAAGTGCTACAGTTGAGTGTGCGACAGTTGGTTGTGTGCAACATGTGCGACAGTTGGTTGTGCTGAGTGTAGCAACATGTGCGACAGTTGGTTGTGCTGAGTGTAGCAACATGTGCGACAGTTGGTTGTGCTGAGTGTAGCAACATGTGCGACAGTTGGTTGTGCTGAGTGTAGCAACATGTGCGACAGTTGGTTGTGCTGAGTGTAGCAACATGTGCGACAGTTGGTTGTGCTGAGTGTAGCAACATGTGCGACAGTTGGTTGTGCTGAGTGTAGCAACATGTGCGACAGTTGGTTGTGTTGAGTGTAGCAACATGTGAGACAGTGTGTTGTGTGTGAGTGTAGCAACATGTGCGACAGTTGTTGTTGTAGCAACATGTGAGTGTAGCAATATGTGCGACAGTTGGTTGTGTTGAGTGTAGCAACATGTGCGACAGTTGGTTGTGTTGTTGTAGTGCGACAGTTGTTGTGTTGAGTGTAGCAACATGTGCGACAGTTGGTTGTGCTGAGTGTAGTAACATGTGCGACAGTGGTTGTTGTGCAACATGTGCGACAGTTGGTTGTGTTGAGTGTAGCAACATGTGCGACAGTTGGTTGTGTTGAGTGTAGCAACATGTGCGACAGTTGGTTGTGTTGAGTGTAGCAACATGTGCGACAGTTGGTTGTGCTGAGTGTAGCAACATGTGCGACAGTTGGTTGTGCTGAGTGTAGCAACATGTGCGACAGTTGCTTGTGCTGAGTGTAGCAACATGTGCGACAGTTGGCTGTGTTGAGTGTAGCAACAAGTGCGACAGTTGGCTGTGTTGAGTGTAGCAACATGTGCGACAGTTGGTTGTGCTGAGTGTAGCAACATGTGCGACAGTTGGTTGTGTTGAGTGTAGCAACATGTGCGACAGTTGGTTGTGCTGAGTGTAGCAACATGTGCGACAGTTGGTTGTGTTGAGTGTAGCAACATGTGCGACAGTTGGTTGTGTTGAGTGTAGCAACATGTGCGACAGTTGGTTGTGCTGAGTGTAGCAACATGTGCGACAGTTGGTTGTGCTGAGTGTAGCAACATGTGCGACAGTTGGTTGTGTTGAGTGTAGCAACATGTGCGACAGTTGGTTGTGCTGAGTGTAGCAACATGTGCGACAGTTACTTGTGTTGATTGTAGCAACATGTGCGACAGTTGGTTGTGTTGAGTGTAGCAACATGTGCGACAGTTGGTTGTGCTGAGTGTAGCAACATGTGCGACAGTTGGTTGTGCTGAGTGTAGCAACATGTGCGACAGTTGGTTGTGCTGAGTGTAGCAACATGTGCGACAGTTGGTTGTGCTGAGTGTAGCAACATGTGCGACAGTTGGTTGTGCTGAGTGTAGCAACATGTGCGACAGTTGGTTGTGCTGAGTGTAGCAACATGTGCGACAGTTGGTTGTGCTGAGTGTAGCAACATGTGCGACAGTTGGTTGTGTTGAGTGTAGCAACATGTGCGACAGTTGGTTGTGTTGAGTGTAGCAACATGTGCGACAGTTGGTTGTGCTGAGTGTAGCAACATGTGCGACAGTTGGTTGTGCTGAGTGTAGCAACATGTGCGACAGTTGGTTGTGCTGAGTGTAGCAACATGTGCGACAGTTGGTTGTGCTGAGTGTAGCAACATGTGCGACAGTTGGTTGTGTTGAGTGTAGCAACATGTGCGACAGTTGGTTGTGTTGAGTGTAGCAACATGTGCGACAGTTGGTTGTGCTGAGTGTAGCAACATGTGCGACAGTTGGTTGTGTTGAGTGTAGCAACATGTGCGACAGTTGGTTGTGCTGAGTGTAGCAACATGTGCGACAGTTGGTTGTGTTGAGTGTAGCAACATGTGCGACAGTTGGTTGTGTTGAGTGTAGCAACATGTGCGACAGTTGGTTGTGCTGAGTGTAGCAACATGTGCGACAGTTGGTTGTGTGAGTGTAGATGTGCGACAGTTGGTTGTGCAACATGTGCGACAGTTGGTTGTGTTGAGTGTAGCAACATGTGCGACAGTTGGTTGTGTTGAGTGTAGCAACATGTGCGACAGTTGGTTGTGTTGAGTGTAGCAACATGTGCGACAGTTGGTTGTGTTGAGTGTAGCAACATGTGCGACAGTTGGTTGTGTTGAGTGTAGCAACATGTGCGACAGTTGGTTGTGCTGAGTGTAGCAACATGTGCGACAGTTGGTTGTGTTGAGTGTAGCAACATGTGCGACAGTTGGTTGTGTTGAGTGTAGCAACATGTGCGACAGTTGGTTGTGTTGAGTGTAGCAACATGTGCGACAGTTGGTTGTGCTGAGTGTAGCAACATGTGCGACAGTTGGTTGTGTTGAGTGTAGCAACATGTGCGACAGTTGGTTGTGTTGAGTGTAGCAACATGTGCGACAGTTGGTTGTGCTGAGTGTAGCAACATGTGCGACAGTTGGTTGTGCTGAGTGTAGCAACATGTGCGACAGTTGGTTGTGTTGAGTGTAGCAACATGTGCGACAGTTGGTTGTGCTGAGTGTAGCAACATGTGCGACAGTTGGTTGTGCTGAGTGTAGCAACATGTGCGACAGTTGGTTGTGCTGAGTGTAGCAACATGTGCGACAGTTGGTTGTGTTGAGTGTAGCAACATGTGCGACAGTTGGTTGTGCTGAGTGTAGCAACATGTGCGACAGTTGGTTGTGCTGAGTGTAGCAACATGTGCGACAGTTGGTTGTGCTGAGTGTAGCAACTTGTGCGACAGTTGGTTGTGCTGAGTGTAGCAACATGTGCGGTGCG
>NW_027201373.1:0-11163 GCF_038502225.1 Cherax quadricarinatus
TCTTTCCTGTATTCACCTTTAATTTTCTTCTTTTGCACACCCTTCCAAATTCATCCACCAATCTCTGCAACTTCTCTTCAGAATCTCCCAAGAGCAGTGTCATCAGCAAAGAGCAGCTGTGACAACTCCCACTTTGTGTGTGATTCTTTATCTTTTAACTCCACGCCTCTTGCCAAGACCCTCGCATTTACTTCTCTTACAACCCCATCTATAAACATATTAAACAACCACGGTGACATCACACATCCTTGTCTAAGGCCTACTTTTACTGGGAAATAATTTCCCTCTTTCCTACATACTCTAACTTGAGCCTCACTATCCTCGTAAAAACTCTTCACTGCTTTCAGTAACCTACCTCCTACACCATACACTTGCAACATCTGCCACATTGCCCCCCTATCCACCCTGTCATACGCCTTTTCCAAATCCATAAATGCCACAAAGACCACTTTAGCCTTATCTAAATACTGTTCACTTATATGTTTCACTGTAAACACCTGGTCCACACACCCCCTACCTTTCCTAAAGCCTCCTTGTTCATCTGCTATCCTATTTTCCGTCTTACTCTTAATTCTTTCAATAATAACTCTACCATACACTTTACCAGGTATACTCAGCAGACTTATCCCCCTATAATTTTTGCACTCTCTTTTATCCCCTTTGCCTTTATACAAAGGAACTATGCATGCTCTCTGCCAATCCCTAGGTACCTTACCCTCTTCCATACATTTATTAAATAATTGCACCAACCACTCCAAAACTATATCCCCACCTGCTTTTAACATTTCTATCTTTATCCCATCAATCCCGGCTGCCTTACCCCCTTTCATTTTACCTACTGCCTCACAAACTTCCCCCACACTCACAACTGGCTCTTCCTCACTCCTACAAGATGTTATTCCTCCTTGTCCTATACACGAAATCACAGATTCCCTATCTTCATCAACATTTAACAATTCCTCAAAATATTCCCTCTATCTTCCCAATACCTCTAACTCTCCATTTAATAACTCTCCTCTCCTATTTTTAACTGACAAATCCATTTGTTCTCTAAGCTTTCTTAATGTGTTAATCTCACTCCAAAACTTTTTCTTATTTTCAACAAAATTTGTTGATAACATCTCACCCACTCTCTCATTTGCTCTCTTTTTACATTGCTTCACCACTCTCTTAACCTCTCTTTTTCTCCATATACTCTTCCCTCCTTGCATCACTTCTACTTTGTAAAAACTTCTCATATGCTAACTTTTTCTCCCTTACTACTCTCTTTACATCATCATTCCACCAATCTCTCCTCTTCCCTCCCGCACCCACTTTCCTGGAACCACAAACTTCTGCTGAACACACTAACACTACATTTTTAAACCTACCCCATACCTCTTCGATCCCATTGCCTATGCTCTCATTAGCCCATCTATCCTCCAATAGCTGTTTATATCTTACCCTGACTGCCTCCTCTTTTAGTTTATAAACCTTCACCTCTCTCTTCCCTGATGCTTCTATTCTCCTTGTATCCCATCTACCTTTTACTCTCAGTGTAGCTACAACTAGAAAGTCATCTGATATATCTGTGGCCCCTCTATAAACATGTACATCCTGAAGTCTACTCAACAGTCTTTTATCTACCAATACATAATCCAACAAACTACTGTCATTTCGCCCTACATCATATCTTGTATACTTATTTATCCTCTTTTTCTTAAAATATGTATTACCTATAACTAAACCCCTTTCTATACAAAGTTCAATCAAAGGGCTCCCATTATCATTTACACCTGGCACCCCAAACTTACCTACCACACCCTCTCTAAAAGTTTCTCCTACTTTAGCATTCAGGTCCCCTACCACAATTACTCTCTCACTTGGTTCAAAGGCTCCTATACATTTTTTTTTTTTTCAACAAGTCGGCCGTCTCCCACCGAGGCAGGGTGACCCAAAAAAGAAAGAAAATCCCCAAAAAGAAAATACTTTCATCATTCAACACTTTCACCACACTCGCACATTATCACTGTTTTTGCAGAGGTGCTCAGAATACAACAGTCTAGAAGCATACACATATAAAGATACACAACATATCCCTCCAAACTGCCAATATCCTATACATATATATAATATATTTTTTAGGTAGAGATAAATGCATGCTTTGACTTGCTCAGTTCTCCCAAGATGTGTTTGTCTGTCGCCCACTCATTCCACCTTAACCCCCCCCCCCCCCCCAAAAAAAAATATGGTGCTCAGATTCCCAGAGGGAGCATTTAAATGAAATATAAAAATAAATCCAAAACATATTTAAACAACTCAGAGTATGACCCCAAATAGATCATTTACAAAGATAACAATAAATCCAAACACTTAGATAAAATAAAACTTAACTCAAAAAAATAACAATATTCATAAAATTAATTATTCCCCATAATTTGATTATATTCACAATTGCAGCATTTATTATTTTTTATTGCCATGTTCTTGAATGCAGCACTTTATGCCATGTACTTACCTACAATGTTTTTTAGTTAAAAATATATTATGGTTTGAGTCAATGTCATGGATATCTATTTAAAAATGTCAAGGAGTAACAATATCTACAGTGTGGCATGAGATAAAGAACACTCGTATCAGTTTCTAAAACTTAAGCCAATGCCAGCATTGACTGCACAATCAACAAAATGACACCAGCTAGGACAATGTAATATTAAACATAACTAAATTCATTGGTATATATTCATTAAATGTTAGTGTGATGGGTTCTTATTTGTTTGGTACATTCATTACAGAACTGCAGCACATATTTTTGGGAGGTTCCACTGTAGTATGAAAATACTTACAATTATGAAATTAATAGTAAATAAAAAATTGTCCCCCAGGAAATGATTAACCAAATGGCCCAGTAGCCTATAACTCCTATGATCTTTCTTTAGCAGGTGCTCAATTATCCATCCAACAATTGTCTAGAAGTCCCGGTCAAACACCGATCTAGAAACTGATGGATAATTTGCTCAAGTCAGAGGTTTAAGTCAATCTATTTAGGCATCAGTATTAAGCTCATGTACTGCAGGTCAAACATTATCCATAATCACTTCCAAAAGAGTGAGAAGCCACAGCAAATACTGATAAAACAAAAAAATACCAGCAGGGAACCTGAACTTAATATAAAGAAAATTCAAATCTACAGGTTCATGACAAGGTCTGTATCAGAACTAGGAGGAAAAGACTACAAGATAAGGGAATATAGGTTATGATGACACAAAAATACCCAGGTGACTAGACAATTCACAGGGACAAGTTTTTGGAGATTAGTGGAAGCCAGGATATAGATTGGTAGCTAAAAATGCAGAAGAGCAACAGGAAAGATACTTAATACTTTTTTGTTTCATAGTGAAAGTGGATTATCATGTTTATAAACAAATAAAGAACCAATCCATGTAGGTTATAAAGAGCTGTAAAGACAAAGGAGCTAATTGCAAAGGGTAGTGTGAAGGGTGTAGTTACTGGGTATCAACAAAATGAACTAGACAGTCACAAGAGGCAAATGCCACAAAGCTTCAAGAGTAGGTACAAATACACCACGTATGCTAGGAATCAGTAAAGCTGGTCAATAGTAGTTAAGTGACGAGGCGAGGAGCTGAATTACTCCCGGCAAACATAACTTGTCAAATACTCCTGCTAATTTCTTTTCCTCATCCTTTACAGACCAAACTATCACCACATCCCCTCCCAGGTACCTCAATACATTTGGTTAAGAAGTTTTCCTAACATACTAATTATAGAATTGCTTACCTCTGAAATCAAGGAAATTCCACTGCAGTGACCCAAGGAGAAATCTGCAGCTGTAACAGATGAATCTGGAGGTGTGGCTCTTTCAAAGACCTTGGTTCTAACACTATCCAGCTCTTGATATACAAGGCTACTGATTTCCTTTAATTTTTTAATGTTTTTGTTTACTGCTCTATGTAAATCTATGCTCTCTTTGTCTTCACTCTCTATTTCTTGCGTTCTCTCTCCACTCCCTTTAAATATGCCTTTTTCTGAATCTGGACTTTTATTCTCACTCTCCCGCTTTATTTCAGTAGTAGGATAATATGCCTGCTGTAAATTCTTCTGAGGATTCAATTCACCAATATAACTGAAGTCCTCCTTGACTAAAGCTATGTTAAGATGAGAAGTAACTTCTTTGTAGTAATTGGTGTTGGGGTATTCAGACTCCTTATAAAGAGCTTGAGTATCAAATGCTTTATCTACAGCACTTGCAATACAAGGTTTTGGCCAATCCTTGCGTACACTATTACTAACACTCCCTTGTGCAGCAAAATTGGAGTCTAAGCCGTCTTCTGCATCTACCTCACTGACATTTACTTTATATGAAAATTCGTCAGCTGGTTCCCTATTTACATGCGATATATCTTTTGACCTTTTTATTACAGAATCTTTAGTTTCCTCTGTACACAATACATTAGGAACTGAGGAAGTATTTTCTCTTGTGGATACTGTGTTAACAAGGGGAAAGACTTCTGCTTCTGCAACTTGTGTGCTAGGAACCGAGGAAAGACTAACTATTCTGTCGCCTCTACTATCAAGTTGACTAAAGGTTGTCTTTGTAACTTCTGTGCTTCCAGCTGTGCAGATTTCAGACTTTGTAGATTTAAATGACAAACTTTCCTTTGTGATTGTTGTGCTATTAACCGTGCAACCCTTAGGGTTTGTAGTTATGCCAACTGGCAAAACGTCTGTCTTTGTGACTGCAGTTTCAAGTGGACAAAATACTGAGGAAACAACAGAGCACACTTCTGTGTTTGAGACAGCTGTGTCAAAAGCTGGACCACTTTTTGTCCTTATAGCAGATGAGCTATCACTGGAGCAAACTTCCCTCTCTGTAGTCACTCCACCTAAATTAAGACTGGATTCAGTCTCTGTGGTTTTTGCTTCCAAATGTTTTGATGTTAAAATTTCAAACTGACTAATTTCAGTCTTAGATGCTACTGCACTTACAGCAGGGCAAGATCCCAAATGCTTTGTGATTACTGCACTAACAAATGGTTCAAGCTCAGTATTCCTGTCTAGGTGGATATCTGCTGTAGTAACTGCAGTAGAGAGAGCTACTGACTGTACAGTAGCTGATTTGACTGAATGAGAATGGACTTCAGTATTTTTAAGAGATTTACTATTCACACAAACAGCTTTAGAACTATCAACAGGGTACTGTTTCTTTGTAGCTGTTAAAAAATTAACAGGGTGAAGGTGCTCTTGAGCAGTTATTAATCTATCAGGGTAAACTTCCTCCTTTATGGTCTGTGAGCTATCAATTAAACTATCTCCCTCTTTTGTGCTTTGCGTGTTTATGTACTGTTGACCCTGAATAGAATTCCTATTATCCTGAACAGTTGCAGTTGCAAGAGAAATTAAATGCTCTGATTCTTTAGGCGATACAAGACACGAAGATACAGATTTTTCACATGGTACTTCAGGCTGACTGGCATAAGTACTTGGTTTAGCTTCCTGTTCAACAGCAGAGGTGGAACAACTTGTAAATTGATCTCTGCTAAAAATTGTATCTGACTCCTTGGAACTTGAAAATATATTAGTTACAATTTCCTTCTTACAGAGTTCGTGAGTTATATCCTGACCAATTTTCTGACTTGCACCAGAGAACAAGTAGGGAGTATGTATGTTACTATCTTGAATATCCAGGGAGTTCCTTTGAGTTGAGAGTAACTCTTCTGTCCTTTCACTTTTCAATGGAATCCTATTCTCAACATCAATAGGTGAAGTAACTATCTTACTCTGCTTAATATTAGGTTCTATATTGGCTTCTTGATCATGGGCTACAGTCTTAATAACAGGTGTAGCACATCCTAGTGTGTCAATTATTACAGTAGCACTTAATTTAGTTAAAAAAAATTCATCAGTACAAAGTTTTTGTGAACCTGTAGGTTTCTCCTCTCTCTCTCTCAAATCTTTTGTTTCACTGTCAGAATGGATATCCTTAACACACAGAAGTGCAGGAGTGTTTTCTTTGTAAGACTTTTCATTAGGTAATGTGCTCAAAATTTTATTTACAATACCAGAAGAAACAATTTCCCTATTGAGTAGTGTGTCTTCAGTCTTAGTTGGACAATCAGCTTCAGGTTTATTTGTGGTGGAAAATTCTGTAACAAGAACTTTTTCTGAGGTACCTGGATCTCTCTCTCTCTCACTTTCAAATACACCTGTTTTACTTTCCTGTGCTGTATTTCCTCTATCCAAACTCTCGTCCTTAATGTTACTTAAAGCACTCTGATCTTGTAATTTTTGATCTGGATTAACCAAAGTCTGTGGTTTAGCGCCCAGTGGATGACACACTTCTTGATTACCAGATGATTCCTGGGCCAATTTTTCCTCTGAGACTGAATGAATTATATTTACAGAGGAAATCAAATCAGGACTTAAAACACAAGGTCTCAGATCCAATGGCACATCCTTATTATTGACAACATTAGTATGAGATACCTGATGCTTTTCACTTACTATGCAAGCTTTGCTAACTTCCAAAGCAAAATTTCCTACACTACCAAGAGAATTTAGTACAATTTCCTTCTTGTGTATTTTAGGTTGTGTGACCCTGGTTCCACTTATATCTTCACTTCCTAAATTAGACTCTGTGGCAATCTCTTTCTCCCCTTCTTTAATATTGGATTCAACTTCAGTAGACTCCCCTTTAGTTTCTATGTCAACTTCTTCACTTGCAGTATATCTTAATGAGCTTCTGACTTTATCAGCTTCACAGGAACTTGTCTTAACATTGGCATTTGCTTCACTTACTTTGAATTCAAATGCAGATCCTATTTTACTAACAGATTCAGAACCTTTAGACTCAAATGTAGTCAAAACCTCACATTCAGTTTCCTTAACCTTTGTTTTTAAACCAGCATATTCTGTACTTTCAAGCTCATTTGCTCTTAATCCTATGTTAGACTCTACCTCAGTTCTAGAGTCAGTAGTTTGGGTTTCTAAATTTGAAGTAGATTTAGATTTACAGGTATGTTCAGTTGTCCCTGATTCTAAAGTTGATATCACTTTGTGATTATCTTCAGCAATTTCAGCTTCTGAAATAAATTCTAAGTTACAGTCAACTGATTTTAAATTGGAAGAAGGCCCTTCCTCAATTATAGGTTGAAATGTTTTTAATCCCTCTGTTCTCGATTCACGATTTTTTAATTCTGAAAAAGAATTCGCTGTATTAGAAATATCAAAACTTCTTGTCTCTACAGTAGGTTGTTCCTTGCAGATGATCAAATTTGAAGTTTCTTTTGATGTACGTTCTTCCTTTGCCTTAGTCAAATTGTAAGGTGCAGGATCTAATGATGATTCCGATGACTGCTCCTCACTTCTAAGTAATGCAGGTATGTAGCTGACAGTACACTTTGCCTCACTTACTGATAAAACAGGTTTCTGGAAAGAGACAAGATTCTCCTTGCTTATAGAATGATCAGGTTTACAGTCTAAAGTACAGTCATCTTTTCTTCTTGGCACAATTGGTCTCGTGACATCAGCAATTTTTTCATTTCCTGAAGTTGTAGGCTCGTGATCAAATGCAGATTTTTCTCCGCTTAAGTAGTGATCAGGTTTTGTGTCTGGAGTATATTTTTTCTCACTAATTGTAACAGGTATGCTTTCTGTACCAGATTTTTTCTCAAGTGATATGAAAGGTTTTGTGTCTTGAATTGACTTACCTTCACCTAAATCACCACAGGTTCCTTCACTTAATTTAAGAAGCTCAGTATCTATAGATTCTTCACTTGATATAATATATTTAGGGTATGGAACAGATGTTTTATCATCTAACCAAACAGGTTCAGTGTCTGGATCAGATCTTTCCTTGCTAGATGTAAAAAAACCTCTCTCTGAATCAGCTCTTTCCTCACCTACTGCAACAGACTTAATATCTAGAGAAAGTATTTTGCTATCTGATGAATCAGATTTCTCCTCGCTCAATGTAATTGATATAATGTGTGGTTTTAATTTTTCTTTACTCAAAGTAACAAGGTTTGTTTCTGGATCAAATTTATCCTTGCTTTTTACAAAATGTTTAAAAGTAATGTCTTTACTTCTAGTATCAAGTTCTATTTGTGGATCAGATTGTTTCTTGCCTGTTACAAAAGTTTTAGTTTTGGAAACTGGACTTCCTTTGCTGAAATTAATAAGTTTTTTTTCTGGATCACAGATGTCCTCACTTGCTACAAAAAGCTTAGTGACAGGAACTGATTTTTCCTTGGCTAATGTAACAATTTTAGTGTCTAGAGCTAATTTCTCCTTACTTAATTTAAAAGGTTTAGTGTCTAGAACAGATTCTTCACTTGAAATATGTTTTATGTTTGTAACCAACTTTACCTCACTTGATCCATCAAATTCATTGTCTGGTTCAGATACTTCCTCACCTAACCCATGTGTAGTATCTAGAGCAGATTTATCCTCACTTGATGCAGACTCTCTCTCTGGATCAAATATTTCCTCAACTAATGCTATGTGCTTAGTTTTTGGCTCAGATTTGTCCTCACCTGATGCAATTGGTTTACTATCTGGTTCAAATGTTTTGTCACTTGTTGAAACTGCTTTTTCCTTATTCAATGTTATAGGTTTAATGTCCAGATCAGATATGTCTTTGTTTAACAACAGAGAAGTGTCTTGATTTATCTTATCATCATTTATTTCATCAGGTTTAGTTTCTAAATCATATTCGTCTTTATGTGCAACAGACTTTGTATAAGGTTCAGATTTATCCTCATATAATGTAACAGGTTTAGTAACTGAAATTGATTTTCCCTCATTTATTGCAATAAATTTACTGTCTGCATCAGATTTTGCATCTGGATGAGATTTTGCATCTGAATCAGATTTCTCCTCAACAGGTGTAGTGTCAGGAACCGACTTTTTCTCACTTGACGTGACAGGATTAGTGTTCTGAAGCGTATCTTCCTCACCTGATATGACAGGTTTAGTACTAGGAACTGATTTTTCTTTACCTAATGTTTCAGGTTTAGTATCAAGAACTGATTTTTCCTCATTAAATGTAAGAGGTTCAGTGTCTTGATTAGATTTTTCCTCACGTAGTGCAATAGGTTTAATATCTGCAACAATATTTGCCTCCCTTGATTCAACAGGTGTAGTGCCAAGAGCAGATTTTTCGTCACCTAATTTAACTGGTTTACCATATGAAATTAGTTTTTCTCCACTTGGTGAGACAGGTTTTATATCAAGAACAGATTTTTCTTCACTAAAAGTGACAGGCTCATTGTCTGGATCAAATGTTTCTTCACATACTGCAGTAGAATTAGTGTCTGGAAGTAATTTCTGTTCACTTGATATAACAGATTTTATGTCTGAAATTACTTTTTCCTCACTTGTACAAATATCAATGTCTGGATATGATTCCTGATTATTCCTTGACACAAGTTCAGTGTCTAGAATTGATTTTTCCTTACCTGTCACAACAGTCTCAGTGCTAGGAACTGGTTTTTCATCACTTGATACAACAAGTTCAGTGTCTAGAATAGATTTTTCCTTACTTGACACAACAGTCTCAGTGCTAGGAGTTGGTTTTTCTTCACCTAATGCAACAAGTTCAGTGTCTAGAATATTTTCTTCCTTACTTGCTACAGCAGTGTTAGGAACTGCTTTTTCTTCACTTGATGCAAGTAGCTCGGTGTCTAGAATAGATTTTTCCTTACTTGTCACAACAATCTCAGTGTTAGGAAATCGTTCTTTCTCACTTGATGAAACAAGTTCACTGTCTAGAATAGATTTTTCATTATCTAAAACATCAGTTTCAGTGTAGTGAACTGTTTTTTCTTCACTTGATACAACATGTTCAGTGTCTAGAACAGATTTTTCCTTACTTGCAACAACAGTGTCAGTGCTAGGAGTTGGTTTTTCCTCACTTGATGCAACAAATTCAGTGTCTAGAATTGATTTTTCCTTACTTGTCACAATAGTCTCGGTGTGAGAACCAGGTTTTTCTTCACTTGAAACACATTCAGTATCCTGAATCAATTTTTCTGTGCTTAAAGCAACAATCTCAGTGTGAGGAACTGGGTTTTCACTTATTGCAACAAGTTTAGTGTCTAGAAGACATTTTTCATCACTTAAAACATCAGTTTTAGTGTTAGGAACTGTCTTTTTCTCACTTGATGCAATGAGTTCAGGGTTTAAAACTGATTTTTCCTTACTTAAAGCAACAGGCTCACTATAAGAAAGAGGTTTTTCCTCACTAGATGCAAGTGGTTTTGAATAAACTGCAGCTAATATTTCAGTGCTTCTTGACACTGGAGGTTTATGGTCAGTGTCAGGCTTTTCTTCACTTTTTGATATAATAACAGGTTTTGGGCCTAATGTAGATTTTTCCTTGCTCGTAAATATATTTAATTTTAAATCTGCTTCAGTATATATTTCCTTGTTTTTTAATGAGATGAGTTTATGGTTCAAGGCATTTTTTTTCTCACTTCTAATCTGCCCAGTATTTTTGTCTGAAACAGAATTTTCCTCTCTACTTAACTCGACAGTTTTTGTATATGAAACAGATTGTTCTACACTTTCTGAAAGAGGTTTAGCAACAATAACAGATTTTTCTTCACTTTTCTTTTCAACTGATTTTGTGTCCAAAATACTGGTTGATGTTTCTGCACTACTTATAACAGTAGTGTTTAATTCTAAAGCTGACTTTACTTCACTTCTTTCTGGTACAGCTTCAGTAACAGATATTGTCTCTTTCTTACTACTGCTGAAACTGGAGTCTGTGAAGTATGATGATTCTTCCTTACTTATGTTGGAAATACTCACTTTCAAATTTGGCAATTCTATATTGTATATGTCTTTCTGGTTGTTTATTGCATGATTTTTGGTTTGCTTAAACCAACGAGTTGACAGATTACTAGAACCATCAATGAATTTCAGTTCATTATATGGAACAGATAACTTTAAATCCTGGCTATGATTTACACCAAGACTGCTATTTGATATATCGATTGAACTGTTAATTAATTTATCTTCAGTTTCTGGAGTAATTAATTCAGTCTGCACAACAGTAGGAACCTGTACTACAGGATATTTATGTCTATCTGGGAAATCCTCAGGTTTCAGGTCCTCTGTAATCTGATTTGGACTCGATGATTCTGAATTATCCTTATTCCTTTG
>NW_027201374.1:0-11156 GCF_038502225.1 Cherax quadricarinatus
CCCACAGGCTGGGTATGGGGTGCACCCACAGGCTGGGTATGGGGTGCACCCACAGTCTGGGTATGGGGTACACCCACAGGCTGGGTATGGGGTACACCCACAGGCTGGGTATGGGGTACACCCACAGGCTGGGTATGGGGTGCACCTACAGGCTCGGTATGGGGTGCACCCACAGGCTGGGTATGGGGTTCCCCAACAGGCTGAGCATGGGGTACACCCACAGGCTGGGTATGGGGTACACCCACAGGCTGGGTATGGGGTGCCCCCACAGGCTGGGTATGGGGTACACCCACAGGCTGGGTATGGGGTGCACCCACAGGCTGGGTATGGGGTGCACCCACAGGCTGGGTATGGGGTGCACCCACAGGCTGGGTATGGGGTGCACCCACAGGCTGGGTATGGGGTGCACCCACAGGCTGGGTATGGGGTACACCCACAGGCTGGGTATGGGGTGCACCCACAGGCTGGGTATGGGGTGCACCCACAGGCTGGGTATGGGGTGCACCCACAGGCTGGGTATGGGGTGCACCCACAGGCTGGGTATGGGGTACACCCACAGGCTGGGTATGGGGTGCACCCACAGGCTGGGTATGGGGTGCACCCACAGGCTGGGTATGGGGTGCACCCACAGGCTGGGTATGGGAGCACCCACAGGCTGGGTATGCACCCACAGGCTGCTGGGTATGGGGTGCACCCACAGGCTGGGTATGGGGTGCACCCACCGGCTGGGTAGGGGGTGCACACACAGGCTGGGTATGGGGTGCACCCACACAGGTGCACCCACTGGGTATGGGGTGCCCCAATAGGCTGGGTATGGGGTGCACCCACAGGCTGGGTATGGGGTGCACCCACAGGCTGGGTATGGGGTGCACCCACAGGCTGGGTATGGGGTGCACCCACAGGCTGGGTATGGGGTGCACCCACAGGCTGGGTATGGGGTACACCCACAGGCTGGGTATGGGGTGCACCCACAGGCTGGGTATGGGGTGCACCCACAGGCTGGGTATGGGGTGCACCCACAGGCTGGGTATGGGGTGCACCCACAGGCTGGGTATGGGGTGCACCCACAGGCTGGGTATGGGGTGCACCCACAGGCTGGGTATGGGGTGCCCCCACAGGCTGGGTATGGGGTGCACCCACAGGCTGGGTATGGGGTGCACCCACAGGCTGGGTATGGGGTGCACCCACAGGCTGGGTATGGGGTACACCCACAGGCTGGGTATGGGGTACACCCACAGGCTGGGTATGGGGTGCACCCACAGGCTGGGTATGGGGTGCACCCACAGGCTGGGTATGGGGTGCACCCACAGGCTGGGTATGGGGTACACCCACAGGCTGGGTATGGGGTGCACCCACAGGCTGGGTATGGGGTGCACCCACAGGCTGGGTATGGGGTGCACCCACAGGCTGGGTATGGTTTACACCCACAGGCTGGGTATGGGGTGCACCCACAGGCTGGGCATGGGGTGCACCCACAGGCTGGGTATGGGGTGCACCCACAGTCTGGGTATGGGGTACACCCACAGGCTGGGTATGGGGTACACCCACAGGCTGGGTATGGGGCACACCCACAGGCTGGGTATGGGGTGCACCCACAGGCTGGGTATGGGGTGCACCCACAGGCTGGGGTGCACCCACATGGGGTGCACCCACAGGCTGGGTATGGGGTGCACCCACAGGCTGGGTATGGGGTGCACCCACAGGCAGGCTGGGTATGGGGTACACCCACAGACTGGGTAAGGGGTATGGGGTGCACCCACAGGCTGGGTATGGGGTGCACCCACAGGCTGGGTATGGGGTGCACCCACAGGCTGGGTATGGGGTGCACCCACAGGCTGGGTATGGGGTACACCCACAGGCTGGGTATGGGGTACACCCACAGGCTGGGTATGGGGTGCACCCACAGGCTGGGTATGGGGTGCACCCACAGGCTGGGTATGGGGTGCACCCACAGGCTGGGTATGGGGTGCACCCACAGGCTGGGTATGGGGTGCACCCACAGGCTGGGTATGGGGTGCACCCACACATGGGGTGCACCCACAGGCTGGGTATGGGGTGCACCCACAGGCTGGGTATGGGGTGCACCCACAGGCTGGGTATGGGGTGCACCCACAGGCTGGGTATGGGGTGCACCCACAGGCTGGGTATGGGGTGCACCCACAGGCTGGGTATGGGGTGCACCCACAGGCTGGGTATGGGATGCACCCACAGGCTGGGTATGGGGTGCACCCACAGGCTGGGTATGGGGTGCACCCACAGGCTGGGTATGGGGTGCACCCACAGGCTGGGTATGGGGTGCCCCAACAGGCTGGGTATGGGGTACACCCACAGGCTGGGTATGGGGTACACCCACAGGCTGGGTATGGGGTGCACCCACAGGCTGGGTATGGGGGTGCTGGGTATGGGGTACTGGGTATGGGGTGCACCCACAGGCCCACAGGCTGGGTATGGGGTGCACCCACAGGCTGGGTATGGGGTGCACCCACAGGCTGGGTACCCACGGGCTGGGTATGGGGTCCACCCACAGGCTGGGTATGGGGTGCACCCACAGGCTGGGTATGGGGTGCACCCACAGGCTGGGTATGGGGTGCACCCACAGGCTGGGTATGGGGTGCACCCACAGGCTGGGTATGGGGTACACCCACAGGCTGGGTATGGGGTACACCCACAGGCTGGGTATGGGGTGCACCCACAGGCTGGGTATGGGGTGCACCCACAGGCTGGGTATGGGGTGCACCCACAGGCTGGGTATGGGGTACACCCACAGGCTGGGTATGGGGTACACCCACAGGCTGGGTATGGGGTGCACCCACAGGCTGGGTATGGGGTGCACCCACAGGCTGGGTATGGGGTGCACCCACAGGCTGGGTATGGGGTACACCCACAGGCTGGGTATGGGGTGCACCCACAGGCTGGGTATGGGGTACACCCACAGGCTGGGTATGGGGTGCACCCACAGGCTGGGTATGGGGTGCACCCACAGGCTGGGTATGGGGTGCACCCACAGGCTGGGTATGGGGTGCACCCACAGGCTGGGTATGGGGTGCACCCACAGGCTGGGTATGGGGTGCACCCACAGGCTGGGTATGGGGTACACCCACAGGCTGGGTATGGGGTGCACCCACAGGCTGGGTATGGGGTGCACCCACAGGCTGGGAATGGGGTGCATCCACAGGCTGGGTATGGGGTGCACCCACAGGCTGGGTATGGGGTACACCCACAGGCTGGGTATGGGGTGCTCCCACAGGCTGGGTATGGGGTACACCCACAGGCTGGGTATGGGGTACACCCACAGGCTGGGTATGGGGTGCACCCACAGGCTGGGTATGGGGTGCACCCACAGGCTGGGTATGGGGTGCACCCACAGGCTGGGTATGGGGTACAACCACAGGCTGGGTATGGGGTACACCCACAGGCTGGGTATGGGGTGCACCCACAGGCTGGGTATGGGGTGCACCCACAGGCTGGGTATGGGGTGCACCCACAGGCTGGGTATGGGATGCACCTACAGGCTGGGTATGGGGTGCACCCACAGGCTGGGTATGGGGTGCACCCACAGGCTGGGTATGGGGTGCACCCACAGGCTGGGTATGGGGTGCACCCACAGGCTGGGTATTGGGTGCACTCACAGGCTGGGTATGGGATGCACCCACAGGATGGGTATGGGGTGCACCCACAGGCTGGTTATGGGGTGCACCCACAGGCTGGGTATGGGGTGCACCCACAGGCTGGGTATGCAGTGCCCCAACAGGCTGGGTATGGGGTACACCCACAGGCTGGGTATGGGGTACACCCACAGGCTGGGTATTGGGTGCACCCACAGGCTGGTTATGAGGTGCACCCACAGGCTGGGTATGGGGTGCACCCACAGGCTGGGTATGGGGTGCACCCACAGGCTGGGTATGGGGTGCACCCACAGGCTGGGTATGGGGTGCACCCACAGGCTGGGTATGGGGTGCACCCACAGGCTGGGTATGGGGTGCACCCACAGGCTGGGTATGGGGTGCACCCACAGGCTGGGTATGGGGTACACCCACAGGCTGGGTATGGGGTACACCCACAGGCTGGGTATGGGGTGCACCCACAGGCTGGGTATGGGGTGCACCCACAGGCTGGGTATGGGGTGCACCCACAGGCTGGGTATGGGGTGCACCCACAGGCTGGGTATGGGGTACACCCACAGGCTGGGTATGGGGTACACCCACAGGCTGGGTATGGGGTGCACCCACAGGCTGGGTATGGGGTGCACCCACAGGCTGGGTATGGGGTGCACCCACAGGCTGGGTATGGGGTGCACCCACAGGCTGGGTATGGGGTACACCCACAGGCTGGGTATGGGGTGCACCCACAGGCTGGGTATGGGGTGCACCCACAGGCTGGGTATGGGGTGCACCCACAGGCTGGGTATGGGGTGCACCCACAGGCTGGGTATGGGGTGCACCCACAGGCTGGGTATGGGGTACACCCACAGGCTGGGTATGGGGTACACCCACAGGCTGGGTATGGGGTGCACCCACAGGCTGGGTATGGGGTGCACCCACAGGCTGGGTATGGGGTGCACCCACAGGCTGCATATGCACCCACAGGGGGCACCCACAGGCTGGGTATGGGGTGCACCCACAGGCTGGGTATTGGGTGCACCCACAGGCTGGGTATGGGGTGCACCCACAGGCTGGGTATGGGGTGCACCCACAGGCTGGGTATGGGGTGCACCCACAGGCTGGGTATGGGGTGCACCCACAGGCTGGGTGCACCCACAGGCTGGTTATGAGGGGCACCCACAGGCTGGGTATGGGGTGCACCCACAGGCTGGGTATGGGGTGCACCCACAGGCTGGGTATGGGGTGCAGGCCCACAGGATGGGTATGGGGTGCACCCACTGGCTGGGTATGGGGTGCACCCACAGGCTGGGTATGGGGTGCACCCACAGGCTGGGTATGGGGTGCACCCACAGGCTGGGTATGGGGTGCACCCACAGGCTGGGTATGGGGTGCACCCACAGGCTGGGTATGGGGTGCACCCACAGGCTGGGTATGGGGTGCACCCACAGGCTGGGTATGGGGTGCACCCACAGGCTGGGTATGGGGTGCACCCACAGGCTGGGTATGGGGTGCACCCACAGGCTGGGTATGGGGTGCACCCACAGGCTGGGTATGGGGTGCACCCACAGGCTGGGTATGGGGTGCACCCACAGGCTGGGTATGGGGTGCACCCACAGGCTGGGTATGGGGTGCACCCACAGGCTGGGTATGGGGTACACCCACAGGCTGGGTATGGGGTGCACCCACAGGCTGGGTATGGGGTGCACCCACAGGCTGGGTATGGGGTGCACCCACAGGCTGGGTATGGGGTACACCCACAGGCTGGGTATGGGGTGCACCCACAGGCTGGGTATGGGGTGCACCCACAGGCTGGGTGTATGGGGTACACCCACCCACAGGCTGGGTATGGGGTGCACCCACAGGCTGGGTATGGGGTGCACCCACAGGCTGGGTATGGGGTGCACCCACAGGCTGGGTATGGGGTGCACCCACAGGCTGGGTATGGGGTACACCCACAGGCTGGGTATGGGGTGCACCCACAGGCTGGGTATGGGGTGCACCCACAGGCTGGGTATGGGGTACACCCACAGGCTGGGTATGGGGTACACCCACAGGCTGGGTATGGGGTACACCCACAGGCTGGGTATGGGGTGCACCCACAGGCTGGGTATGGGGTGCACCCACAGGCTGGGTATGGGGTGCCCCAACAGGCTGGGTATGGGGTACACCCACAGGCTGGGTATGGGGTACACCCACAGGCTGGGTATGGGGTGCACCCACAGGCTGGGTATGGGGTGCACCCACAGGCTGGGTATGGGGTGCACCCACAGGCTGGGTATGGGGTGCACCCACAGGCTGGGTATGGGGTACACCCACAGGCTGGGTATGGGGTGCACCCACAGGCTGGGTATGGGGTGCACCCACAGGCTGGGTATGGGGTGCACCCACAGGCTGGGTATGGGGTGCACCCACAGGCTGGGTATGGGGTGCACCCACAGGATGGGTATGGGGTGCACCCACAGGCTGGGTATGGGGTGCACCCACAGGCTGGGTATGGGGTGCACCCACAGGCTGGGAATGGGGTGCACCCACAGGCTGGGTATGGGGTGCTGGGTATGCACCCACAGGCTGGGTATGGGGTGCACCCACAGGCTGGGTATGGGGTGCACCCACAGGCCCACAGGCTGGGTATGGGGTGCACCCACAGGCTGGGTATGGGGTGCACCCACAGGCTGGGTATGGGGTGCACCCACAGGCTGGGTATGGGGTGCACCCACAGGCTGGGTATGGGGTGCACCCACAGGCACCCACAGGCTGGGTATGGGTTGCACCCACAGGCTGGGTATGGGGTACACCCACAGGCTGGGTATGGGGTGCACCCACAGGCTGGGTATGGGGTGCACCCACAGGCTGGGTATGGGGTGCACCCACAGGCTGGGTATGGGGTGCACCCACAGGCTGGGTATGGGGTGCACCCACAGGCTCGGTAGGCTGGGTATGGGGCACCCACTGCCTGTGTATGGGGTGCACCCACAGGCTGGGTATGGGGTGCACCCACAGGCTGGGTATGGGGTGCACCCACAGGCTGGGTATGGGGTGCACCCACAGGCTGGGCATAAGGTGCCCCAACAGGCTGGGTATGGGGTATGGGCTGCACCCACAGGCTGGGTATGGGGTGCACCCACAGGCTGGGTATGGGGTGCACCCACAGGCTGGGTATGGGGTGCACCCACAGGCTGGGTATGGGGTGCACCCACAGGCTGGGTATGGGGTGCACCCACAGGCTGGGTATGGGGTGCACCCACAGGCTGGGTATGGGGTGCACCCACAGGCTGGGTATGGGGTGCACCCACATGCTGGGTATGGGGTGCCCCCACATGGGGTGCACCCACAGGCTGGGTATGGGTGCACCCACAGGCTGGGTATGGTTTACACCCACAGGCTGGGTATGGGGTGCACCCACAGGCTGGGCATGGGGTGCACCCAGAGGCTGGGTATGGGGTGCACCCACAGTCTGGGTATGGGGTACACCCACAGGCTGGGTATGGGTTGCACCCACAGGCTGGGTATGGGGTGCACCCACAGGCTGGGTATGGGGTACACCCACAGGCTGGGTATGGGGTACACCCACAGGCTGGGTACACCCACAGGCTGGGGTACACCCACAGGCTGGGCATGGGGTGCACCCACAGGCTGGGTATGGGGTGCACCCACAGGCTGGGTATGGGGTGCACCCACAGGCTGGGTATGGGGTGCACCCACAGGCTGGGTATGGGGTGCACCCACAGGCTGGGTATGGGGTGCACCCACAGGCTGGGTATGGGGTGCACCCACAGGCTGGGTATGGGGTGCACCCACAGGCTGGGTATGGGGTGCACCCACAGGCTGGGTATGGGGTGCACCCACAGGCTGGGTATGGGGTGCACCCACAGGCTGGGTATGGGGTGCACCCACAGGCTGGGTATGGGGTACACCCACAGGCTGGGTATGGGGTGCACCCACAGGCTGGGTATGGGGTGCACCCACAGGCTGGGTATGGGGTGCACCCACAGGCTGGGTATGGGGTGCACCCACAGGCTGGGTATGGGGTACACCCACAGGCTGGGTATGGGGTACACCCACAGGCTGGGTATGGGGTGCACCCACAGGCTGGGTATGGGGTGCACCCACAGGCTGGGTATGGGGTGCACCCACAGGCTGGGTATGGGGTGCACCCACAGGCTGGGTATGGGGTACACCCACAGGCTGGGTATGGGGTGCACCCACAGGCTGGGTATGGGGTGCACCCACAGGCTGGGTATTGGGTGCACCCACAGGCTGGGTATGGGATGCACCCACAGGCTGGGTATGGGGTGCACCCACAGGCTAGGTATGGGGTGCACCCACAGGCTGGGTATGCACCCACAGGCTGGGTATGGGGTACACCCACAGGCCCACCCACAGGCTGGGTATGGGGTGCACCCACAGGCTGGGTATATGGGGTGCACCCACAGGCTGGGTATGGGGTTCACCCACAGGCTGGGTATGGGGTGCACCCACAGGCTGGGTATGGGGTGCACCCACAGGCTGAGTATTGGGTGCACCCACAGACTGGTTATGAGGTGCACCCACAGGCTGGGTATGGGGTGCACCCACAGGCTGGGTATGGGGTGCCCCCACAGGCTGGGTATGTGGTACACCCACAGGCTGGGTATGGGGTGCACCCACTGGCTGGGTATGGGGTGCACCCACAGGCTGGGTATGGGGTGCACCCACAGGCTGGGTATGGGATGCACCCACAGGCTGGGTATGGGGTGCACCCACAGGCTGGGTATGGGGTGCACCCACAGGCTGGGTATGGGGTGCACCCACAGGCTGGGTATGGGGTGCACCCACAGGCTGGGTATGGGGTACACCCACAGGCTGGGTATTGGGTGCACCCACAGGCTGGGTATTAGATACACCCACAGGCTGGGTATGGGGTGCACCCACAGGCTGTTTATGGGGTACACCCACAGGCTGGGTATACACCCACAGGCTGGGTATGGGGTGCACCCACAGGCTGGGTATGGGGTCCACCCACAGGGTGGGGATGGGGGTATGGGGCACCCACAGGCTGGGTATGGGGTACACCCACAGGCTGGGTATGGGGTGCACCCACAGGCTGGGTATGGGGTGCACCCACAGGCTGGGTATGGGGTGCACCCACAGGCTGGGTATGGGGTACACCCACAGGCTGGGTATGGGGTGCACCCACAGGCTGGGTATGGGGTGCACCCACAGGCTGGGTATGGGATGCACCCACAGGCCACCCACAGGCTGGGTATGGGGTGCACCCACAGGCTGGGTATGGGGTGCACCCACAGGCTGGGTATGGGGTGCACCCACAGGCTGGGTATGGGATGCACCCACAGGCTGGGTATGGGGTGCACCCACAGGCTGGGTATGGGGTGCACCCACAGGCTGGGTATGGGGTGCACCCACAGGATGGGTATGGGGTACACCCACAGGCTGGGTATATGGGGTATGGGGTGCCCCCACAGGATGGGTATGGGGTGCACCTACAGGCTGGGTATGGGGTACACCTACAGGCTGGGTATGGGGTGCACCCACAGGCTGGGTATGGGGTGCACCCACACTGGGTATGGGGTGCACCCACAGTCTGGGTATGGGGTACACCCACAGGCTGGGTATAGGGTACACCCACAGGCTGGGTGCACCCACAGGCTGGGGTGCACCCACAGGCTGGGTATGGGGTACACCCACAGGCTGGGTATAGGGTACACTCACAGGCTGGGTATGGGGTACACCCACAGGATGGGTATGGGGTGCACCCACAGGCTGGGTATGGGGTACACCCACAGGCTGGGTATGGGTTGCACCCACAGGATGGGTATGGGGTGCACCCACAGGCTGGGTATTGGGTGCACTAACAGGCTGGGTATGGGATGCACCCACAGGCTGGGTATGGGGTGCACCCACAGGCTGGTTATGGGGTGCACCCACTGGCTGGGTATGGGGTGCACCCACAGGATGGGTATGGGGTTCCCCCACAGGCTGGGTATGGGGTACACCCACAGGCTGGGTATGGGGTACACCCACAGGCTGGGTATGGGGTGCACCCACAGGCTGGGTATGGGGTGCACCCACAGGCTGGGTATGGGGTACACCCACAGGCTGGGTATGGGGTGCACCCACAGGCTGGGTATGGGGTGCACCCACAGGCTGGGTATGGGGTGCACCCACAGGCTGGGTATGGGGTGCACCCACAGGCTGGGTATGGGGTACACCCACAGGCTGGGTATGGGGTACACCCACAGGCTGGGTATGGGGTGCACCCACAGGCTGGGTATGGGGTGCACCCACAGGCTGGGTATGGGGTGCACCCACAGGCTGGGTATGGGGTACACCCACAGGCTGGGTATGGGGTACACCCACAGGCTGGGTATGGGGTGCACCCACAGGCTGGGTATGGGGTGCACCCACAGGCTGGGTATGGGGTACACCCACAGGCTGGGTATGGGGTACACAAGCAGGATGGGTATGGGGTGCACCCACAGGCTGGGTATGGGGTACACCCACAGGCTGGGTATGTGGTGCACAAACAGGATGGGTATGGGGTGCACCCACAGGCTGGGTATGGGGTGCACCCACAGGCTGGGTATGGGGTGCACCCACAGGCTGGGTATGGGGTGCACCCACAGGCTGGGTATGGGGTACACCCACAGGCTGGGTATGGGGTACACCCACAGGCTGGGTATGGGGTGCACCCACAGGCTGGGTATGGGGTGCACCCACAGGCTGGGTATGGGGTGCACCCACAGGCTGGGTATGGGGTACACCCACAGGCTGGGTATGGGGTACACCCACAGGCTGGGTATGGGGTGCACCCACAGGCTGGGTATGGGGTGCACCCACAGGCTGGGTATGGGGTGCACCCACAGGCTGGGTATGGGGTGCACCCACAGGCTGGGTATGCACCCACAGGGGGTGCACCCACAGGCTGGGTATGGGGTGCACCCACAGGCTGGGTATGGGGTGCACCCACAGGCTGGGTATGGGGTGCACCCACAGGCTGGGTATGGGGTGCACCCACAGGCTGGGTATGGGGTGCACCCACAGGCTGGGTATGGGGTACACCCACAGGCTGGGTATGGGGTGCACCCACAGGCTGGGTATGGGGTACACCCACAGGCTGGGTATGGGGTACACCCACAGGCTGGGTATGGGGTGCACCCACAGGCTGGGTATGGGGTGCACCCACAGGCTGGGTATGGGGTGCACCCACAGGCTGGGTATGGGGTGCACCCACAGGCTGGGTATGGGGTGCACCCACAGGCTGGGTATGGGGTGCACCCACAGGCTGGGTATGGGGTGCACCCACAGGCTGGGTATGGGGTACACCCACAGGCTGGGTATGGGGTACACCCACAGGCTGGGTATGGGGTGCACCCACAGGCTGGGTATGGGGTGCACCCACAGGCTGGGTATGGGGTGCACCCACAGGCTGGGTATGGGGTGCACCCACAGGCTGGGTATGGGGTGCCCCAACAGGCTGGGTATGGGGTACACCCACAGGCTGGGTATGGGGTACACCCACAGGCTGGGTATGGGGCGCACCCACAGGCTGGGTAT